>NC_134889.1:25430375-25465375 GCF_041734735.1 Babylonia areolata | reverse complement strand
TCTGCTTCGGACGGCCAACTTTCCTTTTCCCCTGAGGGTTCCAATCAAGAGCCTGTCTTGTGATGTTTGTTGCAGGCTTGCGTAGTGTATGGCCTATCCATCCCCATTTCCGTTTCTTGATTTCCGTCTCCAGTGGGGTCTGTTTTGTTATGTTCCAAAGTTCTTCATTGGAGACAACCTCTGGCCATCTGATGTTCAGGATGTTTCTTAGACATCTGTTGGTGAATGTCTGAAGCTTGTGGGTGCTGGTCTTTGTCACTCTCCACGTCTCTGAGCCATAGAGTAGAACCGACTTCACGTTGGTGTTAAAAATCCGGATCTTGTTGCGGATTGAGAGGGCTGTCGATCTCCAGATTGGTCGAAGGGTGTTGAAGGCGTGTCTTGCTTTGTTGATACGGCTCTTGATGTCTTCGTCCGTCCCCCCGTCTTTGCTGACAACACTGCCTAAGTAGACAAACTTGTCAACCTCCTTGATGTTCTCTTGGTGTAGTTGCACTGGATCTTGCTTCTTGTTGTTGACCCTCATGACCTCTGTTTTCCCAATGTTGATTTGGAGTCCAGTCTTCTCAGCTTCTTCTGCCACACGACATAGTTTCTCCTGCGCATCTTGCTGCCTGTGGGAGAGAAGACTTATGTCATCTGCAAAGTCTAGGTCCTCCAGCTGTTTAGTAAAAGTCCACTGGATGCCTGTCCTCCGATCTGCTGTAGACTGCCTCATGACCCAGTCAACCACCATCAGGAAAATGGTCGGTGAGAGCAAACAACCCTGACGGACGCCGGTTTGCACACTGAAAGGTTCCGTCAGTTTCCCATCGTGGATCACTTGACAGGTGGCGTCTTCGTACATCTGCTGGATGATGGTTACAAACTTTGGTGGAAATCCAATATATATATATATCTTTCAGTGATCTCCCACAGTCTTTTCAAGAAATTATCATAAACAGGGAGTACTTATTTCTTTTGTTGTCTTTTGCAGTCAAAAGAAAATAATCTTTCTTTTGTGTGTGTGTGTGTGTGTGTGTGTGTGTGTGTGTGTGTGTGTGTGTGTGTGTGTATTTGTTGTTGTTGTTTTTTTTTAATCAACAGGGCAATCAGGATTGGAAGAGAAGTGAGATTTAACTTTGTTTAAAAGGAGACAAGATCACGAAGCACGTTCATGAGCAGCCAGCATGTTCGTGAGGAGACAGAGATATATACAGCCAATCTCTTCACTGAAGGGGGACTACAGTGAGTCCAGTGGCGGTTGCCGACATGTGCTAATTAACTCTCTCCATACGAACGGCGAAAGAGACGACGTCAACAGCGTTTCACCCCAATTACCATCATCAAAATATTGCAAGCGGAAGGCTCTTATACTGAAGAGGTGAAGAGGTGAATGTTGACAAAGAATACCACAATTCTGACGACGGAAGCTAAAGGTTGGGTCATTCAGACACCCACTGGACATCCGAGGGGTCTGTGTAGAGGAGAAGAGAGGACTGGCCGTACTGAGTGAGTTGAAGTATTTCTTTTTCTTTCTGGGTGACATCTGGCCCAGAGGTGTGTGGGGGTGGAGGGGATGGGGGGCGGGGGGCGGAGGTGGGGGGTGTAAAGCGGGGACAACTTGAGTTCACGCAGCAACCATGCTGGTTGTGTGGTCAGCACAGTTCAAACCTCGTTTGGCAAGACAGGACAATAATGTGAACTTCCAGAAAGCGCCTATTCTCCAAATAGGGCTGCATGCGCTTTACAAAAGTACACACAGTGACACACACACACACACACACACACACACACACACATGCAGACCAAAACTACGAAACGAGATCACGAACGTGAAACATACATATACACTCCCTCGCAGTTTTATACTGCATTGTATTGCATTGCATTACTCTTTTGTTACAACACATTTCTCCGTGAAAGGAAGAGCTACGCCACCCATATATATATAGCGCTGGCTGATCAACGTATCGTCGGCTGACTCTGAATCAGCCTTTTCGTCTTGTTTGCAGCTTGGAGCATCAAGCCAGCGGAGGCGTTCTCATTTCGAACGGTATCACAGAATATTCGACAAGCCCCGTGAGCGTACCGGAAATGGTCAACAGTTTCTGTGAAACTGCATGTTTAGTGTACATCTGTTATGCATATGTGGGTGTATGTGTGAATGTGTGTCTCCATGTTTTACATTTATTTGCTTATTTATCATCATTGTTGTCTTTTTTTATTTACTTATTTTAGTTTTAGTATTATTATTATTATTACTACTACTTTTTTTTCTTCTTTTTTTATGTACGCCTATAGTGGACTTCATCAAGTTTTTGCGCCTTATACATAGTAGTAGTAGTAGTAGTAGTAGTGGTAGTTCTTTTTTATGTATTTATCTATTATTTATTCACCCCTTTTTTTTCAAGGCCTGACTAAGCGCGTTGGGTTACGCTGCTGGTCAGGCATCTGCTTGGCAGATGTGGTGTAGCGTATATGGATTTGTCCGAACGCAGTGACGCCTCCTTGAGCTACTGAAACTGAAACTGTAAAGGGTGATAAGACGAAAGTAATGAACTTTGCAGCAGTCGCCGATTTCGCGAAGATTAGATGCCAGCCGAAAACAGTGAAACGAGAAGGGAGCGCTGTTGTTTGACCGTGCTCGTTCACATTTCGATTGACGCCGATTTTACAGTGCGTCCCGCTGACTCCCTAGCTGAAACTGTAGTGCGTCCTCTCTTATTTTAGAATCAGGGACGCAAATACGTGCGTTAACGGAAGCCCTCAGATATGTGTGTGTGTGTGTGTGTGTGTGTGTCTTTATGCATGAAAGTGTATTTGTTTCCCTGTCAGTATCTTTATTTCTTTCTCAGAATTTGACAGGAACAACCACCCTTACGGTGCTATGGGTTCTTTTACGAGCGCTCAGTGTATGATACACGTGGAACCTCATTATATCGTCTCATCCGCATGACCAGGGACCAGACCACCACTCAGTGATAAGAAACTCTAGGGAGAGCTGGACAGTACAAGGTCTTCAGAGAAGAAGCCCCCCACAGTCAAGTGTTTCGGCCCTTAACTCCTTACACTCTAAGGGGGCTGGGCCGCACCCAGGTCATGACTCCTGGATGCCCTTGTATTGTCGCCTTTTCTTCTTTTTTTTCCCCTGGTCCTCAGCAGGTTCGAACCCGCGCCACCAGGGTGGTCGCCACTTCATGACCGAGTCACCTTTTCTGGCAGACGTTTTAACCACTGAGCTATCGTAGGCCTAGTTTGAGTAGGGAAAATTTAATCCTTATGAAGTTTACTTTCATTCCTCCTCGACCAGATCCAGCTGAAACTCTTCTGCTGCTTCTGCCATTGCCTTGAGAGCCTGTGTCCTCTCTCTGGCAGAAATCGACAGCTGTTTCATGAGGGCAGATGCGCCCACAAACCCTCTTGCACCAATCTCTATGGCGAGGACTTTGGCTTGGAAGCCAGTCTCCTAGGCTGCTGGCTAGACTAGCATACTTCTCGGTCTTGTAGATGTGGCCTTCCTCCATTCTGCTTTCGTATGGCACAGTGAGCTCAAACAGAATCGCTTGTTTCGTTGCCTTGCAGTGGAGTACTATGTCAGGTCTCATGCTGCTCTTGCTGGTGATTTCCGGGTGCTTCTTCTCTGGTAGGTCAACTGTGCATTCCCAATATTCGGCACAATCAAGCAGCCCAAGTTCCCATGCTTTGGAAACTTTGCATGCTGTTCCTGACCAGACTTTATAGCCTTCTGCCAAGCGGAACTCTACTGGAACTTCTGGTGGGGTTGGTGCTCCTCGGACAGTGCTCACCACGTGTGCAGTTTCTTTTAGCACTTGGTTGTGCCTCCGTGTTACCGTCCTTGGCTCAACGCCGCTTTGCATGAGCTGCGGACATGTTCCACTGTTTGTTTGCCATGGCAGAGTGGGCACACAGGGTCATCTGCTTTCCCCCATTTCATCAAGTTTGTGTTCGAGGGAAGGAGGTCGTACACAGATCTTAAGATGAAGCTGATCCTCAGAGGGGCCATGTTCCACATGTCGCTCCAGCTGAGGCTCCTTTGGAGTGCATTTTCCCATGCTGTCCACTGCCCCTACTGGCAGGGGGAGAAAATACTGGCGACTATTGGGATTCGGTCCCATGTACTCACATTATCTCACTTCTTTCTCCTCCTTCGTTCGTGGGCTGCAACCCCCATGTTCACTCGTATATTACACGAGTGGGTTTTTAAGTGCATGACCGTTTTCACCCCGCCACGTAGTCAGACATACTCCGTTTTAGGGGGTGTGCATGCTGGGTGTGCATTCCTAAGCAGACGCCTTACCACTAAGCCACAACGCCACTGCAGTGTAGCCAGTGGAAAGTGATGGGGCCGAATACATTTCCATACTGTGTGTGCACTCGAATCTACTTCGTTCGAGGGACAGCGACTCCCACGTTCACTCGGTAACTATACGAGTATGTCCGAACAGGTTGGCGAACCTGATTCACTTGCTCCATGATGACATGACTGGGCTGGTTCTCACTGGGGGAGAAGCGTCAGAGCCGTTCAGCATCACAAATGGCGTCAAGCAAGGAAGTGTTGTGGCTCCCGTCCTCTTCAACCTCTTCTTCACCTGTGTGTGCTCAGCCATGCTGTCAGGGACCTTGATCTCTTTTTGGTCTTCTTTGGTCTTGAGCGCCAAGACCATGACAATGGAGATGATCATTTTGTTGGAAGCACAGACAATGGAGATGATCGTATTGGAAGCACTCTTTGCTGAGACAACGGAGACGATCATTTTGTTGGAAGCACAATGGAGCTGATCATATTGGAAGCACTCTTTGCTGATGACTGTCCACACAGCTCAAGGTGTACAAGGCCATCATTCTCACCAGTCTCCTGTACGGATGTCAGACATAGACTCTGTACAGAAGGCACCTGGAACAGCTGGAACTGTTCCACGTGCACAGCCTGAGGTCTTCTTCTCCTTCGTTCGTGGTCTGCAACTCCCACGGACACTCGCATGTACACGAGTGGGCTTTTACGCCGCCGTGTAGACAGCCATAATCCGTTTTCGGGGGTAGCCTGAGGCCAATACTTGGCATCCGTTGGCAGGACCGAATCACAATCTTGGAGATCCTTAACAGAGCTGAGACAACCTGCATCAAAGCCACAATCTTGAAAACCCAGCTTCAATGGACGGGTCACGTGATCCGAATGGAAGACTCCAGGATGCCTAAGCAGCTGCTGTATTGCGAGCTTTGCTCATGCAAGCCGAACCAATGCAGGCGGTTCAACGACTGTGTGAAGGCCAACGCATCCCTTGCCGGGATCGCCCCAAGGCAGCTCGAGCACAGTGCACAGGACTGGCTTGGCTGGCGTGCTCTTTTAAGGCAGGCACACGTCAGCTTTGAAGGGGGACGCCTTGCAAGCATCACGGGGGCCCGTGAGAGGAGGAGGATAGCAGCATCTGTGCCAGGTGAACCAGGACAGTTCCTCTGCCCCCACCTGTGAACGACCATACTGTACAAGGAAGAGACTCCACAGTCACCTGCAAATCCACAGCAGATGAGCTGTGAAATCTGTCGTCATCATCGAAACCAATGGACTATGAATAAGAAGAGGGGAGGGGGTCGAGGGGGGTGGGGGGGGGAGTGGTTGGATAGGGTGTAGGGGAGGAGTGGGGAACGTGTTTGGAATAGGTGGGGAGACCTCAAAGGAAATAGCTCTAGAACTGGACAGAGCTATGGAACTTCAAGGGAGCTAGCGGTTAGTTTGGAAGTTCAAAGACACACCTAACAGCAGCTTTTTTTTTCTGGAGCCAACAGGAGTGAACATTTTCACTTTGTTATATGGAAGACCACTGGAAACAGTACATTCTTTTTTAACTCAACTGTGTAAACAAAGTGAGTCTATGTTTTAACCCGGTGTTCGGTTGTCTGTGTGTGTGTGTGTGTGTGTCTGTGGTAAACTTTAACATTGCCATTTTCTCTGCAAATACTTTGTCAGCTGACACCAAATTTGGCATAAAAATAGGAAAAAATTCATTTCTTTCCAGTCGTCATTTTTAAAACAATATTGCACCTCTGGGATGGGGGGGGGGGGGAGAAGCCAAATTATATGCAAACTGAATTTACTGTTATAAATTTTTTTTTTTTTTTTTTTTTTTTTTTTTTTATTCTCTAAACTTGGCACTTTGATCTGATATTCTGACACAACAATGACAGCAGTCATTTTTTTGTTCAAACAGGAACTTCTTTTGCTGAGCATGGAAGTTATACTTCTGGTGCATGTCTTTGGGAAGTTAATCTGTAATTAATGCTGGGGGTGGGGGGGGGGGGTGTAATTTGCTTTAAACTGATCTTTCTCATCTTAAACATTACATTTTGAAATTATACTCAATACATAAAAAGCTTGTAACACAAGTGTCTTTAAGGCCTTGCCTCTCTTGTTCTGGATGTGTCACACATGTTACATGTATGACGGGCTCTGCTTATCCAAATGCATGTAACATAAATGATAGGATCTTCTTGTGAAGATTCAAGTTTTGTTCTTAAAATCATGATTCACACAGACTATAGTGGGGTTTATTTTGCTGGATACGTATTTCTCTACAGATCTATTCTTGCAGACACTTTGTCCACATTAAAGCTTGCTTCACCCACGTGGTCCATCTTTCTCTTTCTCTCTAAAGCTTGCTTCACCCACGTGGTCCATCTTTCTCTTTCTCTCTCTGATGTAGTGGGCAAGAAAGAGGGGAGAGACAAGAGTCAAAATGAATTAAATGCTTAAACGAAGAGTGTGATTGTAAAAATCCTTTAACTGCACAGATTGATACTCTCTCTCTCTCTCTCTCTCTCTCTCAGAGATGCCAACCCCTGTCAAGTGTTTGTTGGAACAATCAGGAAATTTGGTCGAGACACTTTGAATTTGGTAGGAACACGGACTCTGAGCCGCATCAGCAAACAGGCACAGACGCTGTTTGACCAAGATGCAACTTGATTTAGCCACACACTCTCTTGTTCTGGGCAAACGAATAAGCTAATTGGTACATTGTCCACTCAATGCTGTTTCAGTTTAAACATGCATCGGCATGCAATTAGCCGAGCATCATCACCTGTGATCAAAGTTTGAAGTGACTGCCTTGGGCTCATGATCAATAGCTCTTGAGCCTCTGGGTAATGTTATGACAGGAAAGAATGTGACCATGCTATGTAGTCGAAAAAAAACTCCAGAGCAGATCTGACATTGGCGTAACGTCGGAACAATATGCGATCGAGTGTAACAAAATACAGTGAAATCGTAACAGTTGGCATCTCTGTTCTCTCTACAGTTCAAGAGTGGGGTGATTTTCCCTTTTTCTTATTTCATAAAGCTGCTGAATTAAATGTTTCATTAAAGGAATGAGCACACAGCAATCATTCAGCAATGTTTTATTTTTTTTACTTTCCATTAATTCATCACATTCAATCATTCATTGGAAAAAAAAAAGCCAACAAATAACTTTGATTAAAAAATGACTAAGACCTAAGAAAAAATAAAAATAAAACCAACCTCATCTGACAACTGCATGTGTCTTGCATGATTCTCTTTGGTATCAGTTTCAAATAAGGATGCTTACAATTCAAACTGCCCATCAACCCTAACCACACCATTAATAAAAACACAATGCCTGTCTCTGTAACTACGGCATCTGACTGAAAACTTAATGATGTTAAAAACGTGATGCATGTGTAGTTTCAATGTTCCTGATGTGTACGGTGCGTATGTGTGTGTTTGCACGCACGCATGTACGTGTGTCAGCGTGCACATGCATGAATGCGTGTATGTATTTCCTTTTTCTCCATGCCTCATCTCTAAGCCCCTATACAATGCTGCTCGATATCTATGCAACATGTCTGGTCTGTGGCAGTGTCAGTGCCTGCACTACACAAGGAGCTGAACACAGTTAACCAATCATTACTGTTATCATTATTATTGTTGCTTATAGTCTAGCCGACCACACAGGGCCGTATCAGGAGTGCCGAACAAGACAAACGGCCAACCACATTAAATACAAAACTGTTACATGCACACAAAGAAAACATTAACATAAACCTATAAAACACGCTTCATAACACATTATCTTAACCATTTAGTTCCTTGGGGCGAATAAGATTAGGCTGTGCTAAGGACGTCAACCATTTCGCTAAATTCAATACCCCCAGATTTTTTTTTTTTAAATCATAAAAAAGGAAAAACAATACTTCAGAACCAAAGAAAAAATATTTTTAAAAGGCCATATAGGTAAATAACACTGCAGAATGGACAGCTAGTGACCATCCCAGTATTTACAATTTCACTACCTATTTGCCAAAGCAAAATAGCAAAGATAGTACATCATCGACTGCGGAAAAGAGAAAAAAAAAGTGTCAAGGCTTGCTCAAAAAAGAAAGGGGAATGCACAGAGAAGGCAGAAAAATGAGACAACAGTGAAGGAAGAACAAAAAAAAAAAAAAAACCAGCAGAAGTAAAGAGAGCAAAAGAAAAGAGGAAATTTCTGGCACAGAATCTCCAGAAGGCAGGGATGCTAAGACCCCGACATCCCAAGGTGGAAATCAGTCTTGGGGCCACTCACCCAAGCTGATCCTGCAATGTTGCCCAGTCTCTTTGTTCGGATTCTTTTTTCTTCTAAACACACCATCCACATTGCTCAAACTCACAACAACAATTGCTGAGTGACAGGGCCTGATTATGTCGATGTCCTGTCTGAAGTGGAACAGGAAATCATTACTTCACCCCCCCCCATCCCTCCTTCCTATAGCCTATGCCTCCCTACCCCCTCCCACACACACGTGCGCACCAGGTTTCAGATACATGAGATCAAGACGTAAAATTTCAAGTCACCACAGGCAAAAACATAATAGAGGAAAAAAACTCGAGAAAACTCACAACTGTCACTGAGACACCAAATCCCAGACCTAAGTTTTCAGGAAAACATTATCCTGTGCACTATGATTCATGATGAAATAATTGATAGGGCGATACTGACATGAACAACACAGGTAGTGGTTTGTTCTATTTTAATTACTCTTTTGGTCACAACAGTTTTCTGTGTGTGAAATCTGGACTGCTCTCCCCAGGGAAAGCCTGTCATTACAGTGAAAGCATCACCCCCCTCCCCCCCCCCCCAACCTCCACTCCCCCCCAATTTTTTTTTTTTTTTTTTGCCTGCCTATAAGTTGCATTTGTTTTCCAATTGAAGTAGATATTTCTACAGAATTTCTCCAGGGACAACGCTTTTGTTGCCATGGATTCTTTTACGTGCGCTAAGTTCATACTGCATGCAGGACCTTGGCTTATCGTCTCATCCAAATGACTAGTATCAAGACCACCACGCATGGTCTTGTGGCAGGGGAGAAAATACTGGATTCAAGCCTGTGCACTCAAGATTCTCTGGCTTCCAAGGTGGACGTGTCGCCACTGGGACAGCACTCCACTCTTCAACACAAGAGTGAGACCCCTGACAGTTTCAATAACCGCTTCACTCCCCTACATGTGAACTGTTTACCTCCCCTAGATGTAAACTGTTTCACTCCTGTACAACACTCCTTTCTTCAACACATGAGTGAGGTCCCTGACAGTTTCAATGACTGTTGCACTCCCCTACATATGAACTGTTTCACTCCCCTACATGTGAACTGTTTCACTCCCCTACATGTGAACTGTTTCACTCCTGTACAGCACTCCTTTCTTCAACACAAGAGTGAGACCCCCGACAGTTTCAAATGACTGTTTCACTCCCCTACATGTAAACTATTTCACTCCCCTACATGTGAACTGTTTCACTCCTGTACAGCACTCCTTTCTTCAACACAAGAGTGAGACCCCTGACAGTTTCAATGACTGTTTCACTCCCCTACATGTGAACTGTTTCACTCCCCTACATGTGAACTGTTTCACTCCCCTACATGTGAACTGTTTCACTCCTGTACAGCACTCCTTTCTTCAACACAAGAGTGAGACCCCTGACAGTTTCAATGACCGCTTCACTCCCCTACATGTGAACTGTTTCCCCTACATGTAAACTGTTTCACTCCTCTACATGTAAACTGTTTCACTCCCCTACATGTAAACAGTTTCACTCCTGTACATCACTCCTTTCTTCAACACAAGAGTGAGACTCCTGACAGTTTCAATGACCGCTTCACTCCCCTACATGTGAACTGTTTCACTCCCCTACATGTGAACTTTTTCCCCTACATGTGAACTGTTTCCCCTACATGTAAACTGTTTCACTCCCTTACATGTAAACTGTTTCACCCCCCTACATGTAAACTGTTTCACTACCCTACATGTGAACTGTTTCCCCTACATGTAAACTGTTTCACTCCCCTACATGTAAACTGTTTCACTCCCCTACATGTAAACTGTTTCACTACCCTACATGTAAACTGTTTCACCCCCCTACATGTAAACTGTTTCACTACCCTACATGTAAACTGTTTCACTCCCCTCCCCTACATGTAAACTGTTTCACTCCTGTACAGCACTCCTTTCTTCAACACAAGAGTGAGACCCCTGACAGTTTCAATGACCGCTTCACTCCCCTACATGTGAACTGTTTCACTCCCCTACATGTGAACTGTTTCCCCTACATGTAAACTGTTTCACTCCCCTACATGTAAACTGTTTCACTCCCCTACATGCAAACTGTTTCACTCCCCTGTATGTAAACTGTTTCACTCCCCTACATGTGAACTGTTTCCCCTACATGTAAACTGTTTCACTCCCTTACATGTAAACTGTTTCACTCCCCTACATGTAAACTGTTTCACCCCCCTACATGTAAACTGTTTCACTACCCTACATGTAAACTGTTTCACTACCCTACATGTAAACTGTTTCACTCCCCTCCCCTACATGTAAACTGTTTCACTCCTGTACATCACTCCTTTCTTCAACACAAGAGTGAGGCCCCTGACAGTTTCAATGACCGCTTCACTCCCCTACATGTGAACTGTTTCACTCCCCTACATGTAAATTGTTTCACTCCCCTACATGTGAACTGTTTCACTCCCCTACATGTAAACTGTTTCACTCCCCTACATGTAAATTGTTTCACTCCCCTGTATGTAAACTGTTTCACTCCCCTACATGTAAACTGCTTCAGTCCCCTCCCCTACATGTAAACTGTTTCACTCCCCTACATGTAAACCTACCATGCTAAAACAATTGGAAAGGAATGATGTCTGTACTGGCACCAATACCGTGGTGATTGTCTCCCTGTAGTCACTACTCTCACCTATCAGAAATCACCCACCAGTCAGACATTCATTCAGGTACTGATAAGACAACTGTGAGGATCACACCAAGAAACACTGATGAATCATATAAAAATATATATAAATTAAAAATAAACCCACACAGACTGAGTGAGCTTTGTTCTGACCACTGATTTCAGGGAAGGTCATCCTACTCCACCACTTCAAACACCACCATCCACACACTTTGCAAAAACCACATCTCTACACTCAGCAGCGTCAAAGACCCATGCAGCGGTCATATCTACACACACACACACACACACACCACACGTTTCCTTCAACATTACATAAAATGAAGGTTTCATAATCCAGTAAGCCACACGGAACTGGCAAAGTCACAGTCATCACAGCCGTGTCAGAGTTATCACTTTGGGCAACACCAGCTCTTGGATCAACGTCAGGCAAAGTTTACATCAAATCAAATCAGTGTCCATAGCTGACAGCAGCAAAAAGACTTTACAACACACAACACTGACTTGAGTGACAGTCATGTCAATATGGCTTCAAGGAAATAACAATGCAGAGTATGTGACAGTAAAAAAAAAAAAAAAAAGATTGCAAGGAAAAATCTCTGGCGTCTGTGTCCATTGGCATGTCAGAACAGGTTATTGGCAAGAACAGAAGTTGTGATTAAATGCAGTGAATGAAAAAGGAATGCACAGGATGAAAAAATAGTCAATATAATGGTAAAACATGAAAAGCAATCACAATCTCTCTCTCTCATGCTCTTTCTCTCTCTCATGTATCTCTATTCACTGAGTCAGTTCAATTCTTGGGACTGTCTATTCACAGGAATACACACAATAATAAATGTGACAATGTCCCATCCACAAAGAAAGTTCTACAACTGTTTGATCATGAAAAATCACTGACTGACCGACAGTCATACAGCAATGCTCAGTCAATTTTGTCCATGTTAAAACCCTGTTCAAGTATCTGTTTGTGTGCATGTGGGTGTGTGCATATATATTTATGTGTGTGTGCGTGCGCGCACACATGCGTGTGCATGTGTGTGTGCGTGCGCAAGTGCGTATGCCAGCGTGTGTTTCTGTATTCACGTGTGTGTTTGAGTGAGTGTCTGTCACTGTTTCTTGATGGTCAGTGTACCTGTCCCATATAAAACACCTGTGTGTGTAAAATCTGCGGTATTTCCCACAAAGCACCTGGCTTCCTGCTTGCAGGACTGGCCTCTCTCCTCTGAGTCAAGTCTGACTATGATTATAAAAGCGAGCACAAAATGTCAGCATGATCGGTTATACATCACACACACACTCACTCTTTTGCTGGATGTAAACTGTACTCTGAATGTCATGTACAATATTTTTCCCCCATTCTCCATACCATCAAGCACCTGTTCACACACATACACACACCTCTTTTTTGCTCTCCTTCTCTCTCACACACAGACAAATACACACAAACATACACATACACCCCCCCTCTTTTCACCCCTCCACAACCACAAACCTCCTAAGCTTTTACAAACCCTTCCACACACATAAGAAAAATTGAAAGGAAAAATGAAATTCAACATGTATTTTCTAGACAGACCAAACAACGGGACATAGGAGACCGGCATGGGAATGATTCGTCTGAGGTACTGTTCATACTGCTCTCAATCTCTCTCTCTCCCATTTATCCTTCCCTCACAATCAGAACACAGACACTCTACAAGTGAACACAAGATTGTCACTGGTCTACACACACTGTACAGCAAACTTTAAAAAAAAAAAACTATCTACACCACTGTAAAAAGCTCACCTACACATGCATTAATAAAAACTGGGAAGAGAAGAAGAAGACAGGAAAAAAAAACAAAAAAAAAACCAGTGAAAATCCAATTGCAATACCCATGATGACTGAAGAAAGAAAGAAAAACAAACAATACATAAAATGACCATCAGATCTCTGAGAGCCCTGTGTCTACGTGTCGGAACCGCTGTACACCAAACATACACTAACATAACTGGGGAAGAGAGACGACATCACCGGCAAACAAACCTTCACCCACCAACACCTGGAGTGGACAATCAATACCAACCTCCCCACACCCTTCTGAAACAGCTTCAACATCAACAACCCTCCCCCAACCCCCCACCACACTTCTCCTCGGTGCCAGCAGACCAGCGTTGAAACAGACAGGAAAAGAGGGTGGCTGGCAAGGAATCCACAGGAGACTCTACAGCACACAACTCTGTCAGCAACGCCCGCGGTCCGGTGCATGTTTAAACAGAACGACGACGGGAACGGTGGAACGCCAGGTGGAGAAGAAACCGAAGAAGCTGTGTCCCTGGCAGGGATGGAGGGAAGGGAGGGAGGGAGGGGGTGACAATGCCAGAACGGCGGAGCCACGATCACCATCTCCACCACCATCATCAGCAGCAGCACACCGTCGTGATTATCACAGTGCCCCCTCACTCACCACACCTCTCCCTAAACAGCACACCACACCACACAACACGTAACTACCACAACACACCACCACTATCAGGACATGGTGATGCCTAGACTCTTGCGGATCTGTTCGTAGACGGCGTAGCTGATGCTGACGGCGGGGGCCACCTTGAGGAAGTTGGGCGTGATGCCGCGGTACAGGCCCGTGGGCCCGTCCTCTCGCAGGATCTTCGCAAACAGACCCACCATTGTCTCCTTGGAGCCCCCTGAAACACACCCTATGTTGACACACAGGTATGGAACACACCCTTCATACAGACACTCTCTTCATGCTGACACACAGATATAGAACACACCCTTCATACAGACACTCTTTTCATACTGACACATAGGTATGGAACACACCCTTCATACAGACACTCTCTTCATACTGACACACAAGTATGGAACACACCCTTCATACAGACACTCTTCATACTGAGACACAGGTATAGAACACACCCTTCACACAGACACTCTCTTCATGCTGACACACAGATACAGAACACACCCTTCATACAGACACTCTCTTCATGCTGACACACAGGTATGGAACACATCCTTCACACAGACACTCTCTTCATACTGACACACAGATATAGAACACACCCTTCATACAGACACTCTCTTCATACTGACACACAAGTATGGAACACACCCTTCATACAGACACTCTTCATACTGAGACACAGGTATAGAACACACCCTTCATACAGACACTCTCTTCATGTACTGTTGACTGTTGACTGTTGACACACAGGTATGGAACACATCCTTCACACAGAAACACAGATATAAAAAAAAAATCAGTCTTAAAACAGACTATATTCCCACTGGCTGGGTCTACTTGCCTGTGGCAACAGATAACTGTTAGTTGTTTCTTTTTTGCTTTTTTGTTTATTTTGTGCATTCTGTTCAGAGCAGAAGACTCAAGACTGGTTTAATGTCAATATGCTGGTACAGAAATCCAACATTCAACATGTGCACAAAAAACAAAGTGTTACAGAGCAAGCGAACTAAAGCTGCGAAGAACATACATCTAAACTGAAATATTATTACTGATATTTGCATACATAGCGCTTACCTTGAGTCACAGACCAAACTCTGAGCACTTTACAAACCTCAAGTCATTTGCACAACAGGCTCCTAACACACGAAGCCAAAGCTTCCAAAAAATGTGTTTAGAGTTCAATGTCTTTGCCTTTTCCCCAACTTAAACACAACAAGAGAGGCAAGGCCTTCAAGACTCACTTGTGATAAATTAAGTCCCCTAGCATTAATTACAGAGTAATTTCCTTTTTTTTTACTATCTGCACCAAAACGTTTGCAAAATAAATAAAAATTCCATGCTAAGCAAAAGAAGTTCCTGTTTGAACAAAAAATGATAATGACTCCTCTTGTTGTTGTGTCAGAATAAGAGGTCAAAGTGCCAAGTTTAGAGAATACACAAAATATAAATATAACAGTAAATGCAGTTTGCATATAATTAGGCTTCTTTTTTTTTATTTTTTGTGCCCATCCCTGAGGTGCAATATTGTTTTAAACAAGATGACTGGAAAGAACTGAATTTTTCCTATTTTTATACCAAATTTGGTGTCATCTGACAAAGTAGTTGCAGAGAAAATGTCAATGTTAAATTTTACCACGGACACACAGACACACGGATACACACACACACACACACACACACAGACAACCGAACACCGGGTTAAAACATTGACTCACTTTGTTTACACAAGTGAGTCAAAAATGAGTGCACTGGGCTACAGACAAAGGGTACCGCAAGTTGAGCCCTCCTACACTGGGTTAAGAAGGCCGGTGGCTACAAGGGCCCAAATTGAAATAAGCCATCCTGGCCTAGTTTAAGGAACAGCTATGGGTAAAAGTGCAAACTGAGCCCTCTTGGACTGTGGCATTGGGGCGGTTGCTACAACTGAAGGATGCATGCAAACTTAGCCCTCTTTGCCTAGCTTAGGGAGGTCAGTTCCTACAAAAGAAGGAAGCAAGCTGAGCCCTTCTACTCTGGGTTGAGGAGGGCCGTGGCTACAAATGAAGGGAGCAAACTAAGCCCTCCTTAATACTGGGATAAGAGGGGCGGTTGTTAGAAAGAGAGCAAATTAAGCCCTCCTGTACTGGGATAAGAAGGGCGGTTGTTAGAAAGAGAGCAAATTAAGCCCTCCTGTACTGGGATAAGAAGGGCAGTTGTTAGAAAGAGAGCAAATTAAGCCCTCCTACACTGGGGTAAGAAAGGCATGGCTAAAAACAAAGGGACTGGGTGCATCAAAACAGATCCCTCCTTGACTGGTTTAAGAAGGGCGGCTGTTGAAAAGGGAGCAAACTGGGCCTTCCAACTCCGGGTAAAGGAGGGTAATAAATAAAAAAAACAAAAAACAAAGGGCACAAACACAGCCCTCCTGGAGAGGGGTAAAAGGGCATTGGCAACAAATAAAGGGCGCACACATAGCCTTCTTGGACTGGATTAAGTGGTGGTGGCTACAAAAATAAAAAGGGGAGCAAAGTGAACCCTCTGGACTGGGGTAAGAATGGCAGTGTCTACACAAAGGGTGCAGAGACCTATTGCACTGGGGCTAAAAGAAAGGCAGTGGCTACACAAAGGGTACAAACAGAGACCTATAGCAATGGGGCTAAAAGAAGGGCAGTGTCTACACAAAGAAGGGCACAAACAGAGACCTATTGCACTGGGGCTAAAAGAAGTTCAGTCTCTACACAAAGGGTGCAAACAGAGACCTATTGCACAGGGGCTAAAAGAAGGGCAGTGTCTACAAATGAAGGGTGCAAACAGACCTATTGCACTGGGGCTAAAAGAAGGGCAGTCTCTACACAAAGGGTGCAGAGACCTATTGCACTGGGGCTAAAAGAAGGGCAGTGTATAGACAAAGGGTGCAAACAGAGACCTATTGCACTGGGGCTAAAAGAAGAGCAGTGTCTAGACAAAGGGTGCAAACAGAGACCTATTGCACTGGGGCTAAAAGAAGGGCGGTGGCTACAAATGAAGGGCACAGAGACCTATTGCAATGGGGCTAAAAGAAGGGCGGTGGCTACAAATGAAGGGTGCAAACAGAGACCTATTGCAATGGGGCTAAAAGAAGGGCGGTGGCTACAAATGAAGGGCACAGAGACCTATTGCACTGGGGCTAAAAGAAGGGCAGTGGCTACAAATGAAGGGCACAAACAGAGACCTATTGCACTGGGGCTAAAAGGGCAGTGTCTACAAATGAAGGGTGCAAACAGAGACCTATTGCACTGGGGCTAAAAGAAGGGCGGTGGCTACAAATGAAGGGCACAAACAGAGACCTATTGCAATGGGGCTAAAAGAAGGGCGGTGGCTACAAATGAAGGGCACAAACAGAGACCTATTGCACTGGGGCTAAAAGAAGGGCGGTGGCTACAAATGAAGGGCACAAACAGAGACCTATTGCACTGGGGCTAAAAGAAAGTCGGTGGCTACAAATGAAGGGCACAAACAGAGACCTATTGCAATGGGGCTAAAAGAAGGGCGGTGGCTACAAATGAAGGGCACAAACATCACCCTTCTGGTCAGGCGGGGGGTAAGAAGGGGGGTGGACTGACCTTTGGCCTGGAGGCGCGTCCTGACCAGGGCGAGGGGGTAGCTGGCCAGCTGACCACAGGTGCTGCTGGCCGTGCCACAGCCCAGCAGCACCACGATGCCTGGGTCCTGGTTCTTGTTCCGGATCATGTACATCTTCTTCAGCGTCTGCACATGTACAAGCATGCATGTGCACAAGCCCCAGCACACACACACACACACCACATGCACACGCAACACACATGCATACACACACACACACACACACACACACACACACCAATGCTCTGTTGTCATTCTATGTCTCAGGAGGCTCGGAAATCGGGATATAAACAACATTTTCCAATTGAGTGAACGTGCTACTCTCAAACGCTTTATGCAATTCTTTTACATTCACGTCATCATAATTCAATATCTGTTTCCACAATCATGTCCCCTCTGTTGATTACTTGTCTATGTTGTTATAATGTACCTGGCATTATAATCTCATTCCTATCAATCCTGACCTGTAATTTCTATCTTAGGCTACATTCACACTAAGTCTAGCCTGTTGCTGTCAGCAACTGAAATGCAACTGGCCAAGAAATCATGTGCACGTCATTTTGTGTTTTCCCGCCATGTGGACCGGCGATAAGTGTTCATACTGGTGACCAGCCCTCTCCAGCCAGATTCTTTATTTGTCACTAGCACACAGATGAGATGGACGGCTAGTCTAGGGGACAGGACTTTTCAATGATACCAGTGGCGTGATCCCAATAATGTTCGTTTCTTCCGTCTGGAAAGCGCCATAGCTGACAGCAACTGGCTGCGTCTGACTGAAGCGTGTTGCTGTGTCAGGCTGATGGCAAGAAACTGACAGCAACTGGCTGTGTCTGACTGAAGCGTGTTGCTGTGTCAGGCTGATGGCAACAAACTGGCAGCAACTGGCTAGGCTTAGTGTGAACAAAGCCTTAACTGTGTTCATCCAAACAAAATCTGTTGGTCTTTGGGAAATGAGAGAATTAAACTAAATTTTCCAGCTGTGTGCACCACAATGAAAACTGCCTTTGAACGGTGGACATTATCAGGGAGGGTAGGGCTGCAGTAGAGAACAGCAAACTATTTCACCAATTACATACCTGCCACCTGACACATTAAAAAGTAATAATTGAATAAAAAAATAATATATAAAAAGGCATAATGATGACCTCCTGACACATGTTAACTTCTGGCTCTAACAATGCCCATTTTCCTCATGTCTTGGCCGTTTTTTTTAACAATGCTGCATTGCATACAATATAACCCCCTCCCCTTTTCACCAAAAAGTAAAATCATATTCCAGATATGCTTAGGTTTTTACAGACCAGCAGTAACAACCACACACACACACAAACAGCATACAGGCAGACAGGCAGGCAGGCGCTCCACACACACACACACACGCACACACACACAGAGACACACACACGCATACACACACTACCCACACACACGCTACCCACACACAACGCACCTCATAGACAGCCAGGTCGATACCAGCGTAGGGAATGATACCCAGCAGGTTTGGGATGTAGCCTCTGTAGAAAGCCCTCAGCCCTTCATTGCGGGCGATGGAGCGAGCACAGTCTGCCATACTGCTGTACTCCCCTGTCTTCCGCAACGCCAGTCGTGTCTTCATCACCTGGGGGAAAGGGGGGGGACAACACACACATCTACAATACTGCAACAATTGTATTGTTTTGTACTGTATCGTATTGTATTGTTTTGTACTGTATTATGATGTACTGTATTGTTTTGTAATGCACTGTATTGTATTGTACTGTTTTGTACTGTCTGTACTTTATTGTACTGTACTGTTTTGCATTTCCGCAAGGACCAACACACACATCACATCAACTATACTGCAACATATCATATAGTATTGTATTGTATTGCATTGCATTGTATTGTATTTCAACAACACCAGTTGATGCATTGTATTGTATTTCAACCACACCAGTTGATGCATTGTATTGTATTTCAACAACACTAGTTGATGCATTGTATTGTATTTCAACAACACCAGTTGATGCATTGTATTGTATTTCCACAACACCAGTTGATGCATTGTATTGTATTTCCACAACACCAGTTGATGCATTGTATTGTATTTCCACAACACCAGTTGATGCATTGTATTGTATTTCCACAACACCAGTTGATGCATTGTACTGTATTTCAACAACACCAGTTGATGCATTGTACTGTATTTCCACAACACCAGTTGATGCATTGTATTGTATTTCAACAACACCAGTTGATGCATTGTATTTATTTCAACAACACCAGTTGATGCATTGTACTGTATTTCAACAACACCAGTTGATGCATTGTATTGTATTTCAACAACACCAGTTGATGCATTGTATTGTATTTCAACAACACCAGTTGATTCTGCATCACCTGCTCGGGGTGGGGGTGGGAAGGTGTCGGGGTGGGAGGGGCAACACACAGATCAACAATACTGCAACAGGCATTGCATTGTATTGTATTGTTAGATTTGTACTGTGTTGTATTGTATTGTTAGTCTTGTACTGCATTGTGCAGTATTGTATTGTATTCTATAGCACTGCACTGTATTTCAACGCCAGTCATGTCTCCATCACCTGTTGGGGGGGTGGGGGGGGGGGTGAATGGGGGGAACTGGTAGGAAAGGGACAACACACATCAACAATACCACAACAGGTTATACTGCATTGCATTGCATTGCATTGTATTGTAAAGGAGTGGTGGTCTGGACGCTAGTCATTCGGATGAGACGATAAACCGAGGTCCCGTGTGCAGCATGCACTTAGCGCACGTAAAAGAACCCACAGCAACAAAACGGTTGTTCCTGGCAAAACTATGTGGAAAAAATCCACTTCGATAGGAAAAACAAATAAAACTGCATGCAGGAAAAAATACAAAAAAAAAAGGGTAGCGCTGTAGTGTAGCGACGCGCTCTCCCTGGGGAGAGCAACCCAAATTTCACACAGAGAAATCTGTTGTGATAAAAAGAAATACAAATACAAATATAATTACGTTTTCCTCACAAAAAAATCTGCGTGAAATTCAGGCTGCTCTCCCCACAGAGAGAGCACATTGCCACAGTCGAGTGGCACCCTTTTACAAACAAATATTTCCGTCTGCATAGGTATTTATTTTACTATCAAAGTAGATTTTTCTTCATGGTCAACCCTTTTGTTGCCGTGAGTTCTTTTACACGCACTAAGTGCAGTACAACTACAAGGGACCTCAGTTTATCATTTCATCCGAATGAGCAGACACCTCAGTTTGATTTTCCAGTCAAACTTGGGAGAAAAGAGTGAGATCAGTAATCAAACCCAGACCCTCAGCAGATGCTGTATCTGTAAATGAACCTCTTAACCATTCTGCCACCTTCCCCCTTCCACCTTAATCAACACAAAAGCAGGTCATAATTCATCTATACGGAGGCACCGTAGCAGGACTGGTCCGGCGTTGGGACTCCTGACCCTGTGCTCACCAGTGACCAGGGTCCACACGGCCCAGTTTCAGCATGGTGCTGTGTTGTTGTGTCCTGGGGAAACTCGCTCAACTCTTGATTTTCTGAGCACTCCACCTGAGTGTGACTGGGTACCTGACTTTACTGACTGATTGATTTGATATGGATACTTATACAGCACGTATCCTTGGTCAGAGACCAAGCTCTAAGCGCATTACAAACCCTGTGTCATTTGACAGCTGCCACTGGGCGCTCATCATTCGTTTCCTGTGTCAATCAATCAGATTTCAGGCACGCACACAGACACACTCACACAGACATGTAACATTTTATGTGTATGCCCGTTTTCTGGGGGTTTTTTTGATTGTTTTGTTTTTATTTACCCCGCCATGTAAGCAGCCATACTCCGTTTTTGGGGGTGTGCATGCTGGGTACGTTCTCGTTTCCATAACCCACAAAACGCTGACATGGATTACAGGATCTTTAACGAACGCATCTGATCTTCTGCCTGCGTATACACACAAAGGGGGTTCAGGCACTAGCAGGTCTGCACATATTATGTTGACATGGGAGATCGGAAAAATCTCCACCCTTTACCGTCACCGAGATTCGAACCCGGGACCCTCAGATTGAAAGAAAGTTCAACGCTTAAACCATTGGGCTCTTCAGTTGGGGAAGGTTTAAAACAACAGAAGGACTGGACCCCTCCTAAGCTGAGCCCTGGACACAGTGGATACGAATTCACTGCCCTGATAGCCGTAAAAGACTATGGCACCTTTATTTCTTTGGAACTTTTTATTTTCTTTTTAACCTCTTCACTTTCGTGCTCACACGCAATCTCTACCCTACACACATGAACGTTACGTGAAAATTCACACGCACAGACATAATGCGAATTACTGATGGAAATTCTAAACTGATCAAAACACATCCTCTCAACACACACGTATTGTTTCTGTATTGTGTTACACTGTGTTGCCTAATGCTGCACTGGCCTGCACTGGGTGTATCACATGTTGCACTGCATGATATTGTAATGTGTTACTCTAGGTTACAACAGATGTCTGTGTGAAATGCTGGCCACTCCCTGCCGTGTAGTGTGGCATGTGTGTGTGTGTGTGTGTGTGTGTGTGTGTGTGTGTGTGTGTGTGTGTGTGTGTGGCATGTGGGGAGCGTGGGGGGGGTAAGAGTTGTGTGTGTGTGTGTGTGTGTGTGTGTGTGTGTGTGTGTGTGTGTGTGTGCATGCGTGCGTGTGTGTGTGCGTACGCATACTGTGTGTGTGCGTGCATGTGTGTGTGTGTATGTGTGTCTGTGTGTATGGCATGTGTTTGTCTGTGTGTGTGCACATGCACACATGAGTGTTAGAATGTGTGTGTGCGTGCACGCGCGCATGTACTTGCATGCATGTGCGCAATTCATGTGTGTGTGTAGTATGACATCAGCCCCACCCCATTCCCCCCCCCCCCCCAATCCCCCCCTGCCCCCCAACCCTCCCCACACTGACCTCCATGGGGTAGATGGTGGTCTGAGCGATGGCCCCCGCAGCAGAGCCAGACACCAAGCGCTGCAGCACTGTCAGTTCTAGGGAGTCACCCTTCACCCATGACTTGATCTGACAACAAATGCCATGTAAACATTTCATCTGATAACACATCCATGTAAAGACTTGACTGACACACACAGCTATGTTAAAACGTGACCGAGAATACATCAGTGTAAAGTTTCAATCAACAACACAGCCATGTAAAGTTTTGATCTGACAACACAGCCATGTACAGTTTTGATCAACAAGACAGCCATGTAAAGTTTTGATCTGACAACAAGCCATGTAAAGTTTTGATCAACAACACAGCCATGTGAAGTTTTGATCAACTACCCAGCTATATAAAGATCTGATCTGACAACACAGCCATGTAACGATCTGACTGACAACAGAGCCATGTTAAGTTCTGATCTGACAACACAGCCATGTAAACATCTGATCTGACAACACTGCCATGTAAACATTTGGTCTGACAACACTGCTATGTTAAGTTCTCATCTGACAACACATCTGACAACTCAGCCATGTTAAGTTTTGATATGACATCACAGCCATGTAAACATCTGATCTGGTAACTCAGCCATGTAAAGATCTGATCGACAACACAGCCAAAAAAAAAACTTGATTGACAGCATATCAATGTAAAGTTTTTATCAACAACACAAGCATGTAAAGTTTTGATCTGACAACACAGCCATGTAAAGACTTGCTTGACAACACTGCCATGTAAAGTTTTGATATGACAACACAACACTAGCATACCACACACATTCCTGGTTAAAACATCCATGATTTACCACAACATTCCTGGTAAACACATCCACGATTTACCTCACACATTCCTGGTAAACACATCCATGATTTACCACACATTCCTGGTAAATATATCCATGATTGTGTAAGTTTGTGTAAAGTTTGTGTATTGTGATTTACCCACACACATTCCTGATAAACACATCCATGATTTACCACACACATTCCTGGTAAACACATCCATGATTTACTTCACACATTCCTGGTAAAGACATCCATGATTAACCACACACATTCCTGGTAAAGACATCCATGATTTAACTCACACATTCCTGGTAAAGACATCCATGATTAACCACACACATTCCTGGTAAAGACATCCATGATTTAACTCACACATTCCTGGTAAAGACATCCATGATTAACCACACACATTCCTGGTAAACACATCCATGATTTAACTCACACATTCCTGGTAAAGACATCCATGATTAACCACACACATTCCTGGTATACACATCCATGATTTAACTCACACATTCCTGATAAACACATCCAAGATTTACTTCACACATTCCTGGTAAACACATCCAAGATTTACCCACACACATTCCTGGGAAAGACATCCCTGATTAACCACACACATTCCTGGTAAACACATCCATGATTTAACTCACACATTCCTGATAAACACATCCAAGATTTACTTCACACATTCCTGGTAAACACATCCAAGATTTACCCACACACATTCCTGGGAAAGACATCCCTGATTAACCACACACATTCCTGGTAAACACATCTATGATTTACCTCACACATTCCTGGTAAACACATCCATGATTTACCTCACACATTCCTGATAAAGTGTGTACACAACTTAAATATGGAGTGTTTTACGCTTCATACTAGTAAGGTCTTGTGACAACAGAACCTTTTCAGATAGTACAATATACACACATAAAATGATGCAAGTACATGCCAAGTCTGCACAAATATGCACATGCACACAAGCACACTCTCACATAGACACACACACACACACACACACCGTTTCTTACATATCAAAAAAATATTTTAAAAAGCAATTGATCTCGGAGTTACCTAAATTGTGAAACATTCATCTAAGACACAGAAAACAGAACACAGAAATGCACGCAGACATAAGGAGATACATCAATATTTGCACGCAAGCACACACACACACACACACAGATTCTAGCATATGCCTATAGTTACTAATGGATAAATATAATAGCGAGCATCTACAGTCACAATCTAAAAAACAAAATAAAAAAAAGAAACACCATGCTAAAGACTTGTTTAACTCCTCGACAGGATTAGTTTCAGTCTCAGTTACTCAAGGAGGCGTCACTGCTTTTGGACAAATCCATATACACTACACAACATCTGCTCGGCAAGATGCCTGACCAGCAGCATAACCCAACGAGCTTATAAGCCAGGCCGTGAGTGCATGCTCAGTTAAGTGTGTACCTATCAGAGGGGATTTCTTTTTACACAATTTTGCCAGAGGACAACACTTTCGTTACCATGGGTTCTTTTTCAGTGTGCGAAGTGCGTGCTGCACACATGGATTACAGGATTAAAGAAAAAGAAAATACACACACCAAAAAAACAACATCAACAAACAACCACTGTGGCAAAGTGGTTAATATCACGGACTGGCAACTCGGATGACACACGTTTTAGCCCCATCACAAGTGGGTTGGTTTGGTTGGGTTTTTTCGGCCTGTGGCCAGCTCCTACCCAGAGGTGACTGTGCTATGGTCTCAAATGAGATTTCAGCTGCAGTTTAAGTTTCTCAAAGAGGTGATGCTGCGTTCAGACAACGCGTGCTGCACCACATCTGCTAGATTGATGCCTGACCAGCAGCATAACCCAACACACACAGTCTGGCCTTGAGTGCATGCATATATATATATATATAGATACACACACACACACACACACACACACACACACACACACACACACAAACCTATCAGAGTGGATTTCTTCTACAGACTTTTGCCAGAGCATACCACTTTTACTGCCATGGGTTCTTTTTCAGTGCTCCAAGTGGCACCTAGGTTTATCGTCTCATTCGAAAGACTAGACGCTCAGTCTGATTTTCCAGTCAAACTTTGGAGAAAGGGCGAGGCGCAGGAATCAAACCCAGGCCCTTACAAACACTGTACTGGCAGATAAGCATCTTCACCATTCTGCCACCTTCCAAATGAGAAGAGTGGGGCGAGACAGTTAAGAGCCATCCACTTCACTGATGCATCTTTGGGGAATTTGGCTCAAATAAATCTATCCTAACCAGCTGTGCACCTAGGTGTTTGTGTATCTCTCAGCTTGGTGGACACAGTGATACGTTATGAGCCAACAGCCTTGCACCAGTAGTCCCAGACCGTGATACGTTATGAGCCAACAGCCTTGTACCAGTAGTCCCAGACCTAAATGGACCCCTATGGCAGCATAGTCATCATGCCTTTCATCACAGATAGATTAGAAGCGAAATGCAATTAAAAAAAAAAAAAAGAAAGAAAAAAAGAGAATGGGTAAAAAAAAAAAAGAAAAAAAAAGGAATTAAAAAAAAAGACAAAAGACAGCCTAAGATACGCTGCCAAACCACCGCAAACTGGGAAGGAGAATAATTAGAATCATAATAGTAAA
Source organism: Babylonia areolata (assembly GCF_041734735.1). Taxonomy (NCBI): domain Eukaryota; kingdom Metazoa; phylum Mollusca; class Gastropoda; order Neogastropoda; family Buccinidae; genus Babylonia; species Babylonia areolata. The sequence goes on along the minus strand of NC_134889.1, from coordinate 25,439,653 downwards.
ATTAAAGATATAATAATAATAACAATTTTCTTTATACATCTAATCAAATGATTTTGTCGAAAGCACTTCACAATTACAATAGTGCCATTTATTATACTATAAAAATTTAAAAAATTTAAAAAGGAGGGACATGGGGGAAGTGAGGGGAGGGGAGGGACGGAAAGAAAGAAAACGGGGACTACAAGCGCCATCTACCTGTTCATAGGCCATGAATTTTATGGCAGATTCAGGGGCAATTTTGATGACGTTCATACCATTGCCTCTCCACAACGACTTCACTCCCCCTTCCTTCAGCATCTGTCGGAAGCCAGACGAGATGTTCAGTGCCTTGTGCTTGGACCCATACACCTGAAACACATGTTGAAATGATGGTCATGTGTGTGGGGAGGCCGGGTGTGTGTGTGTGGGGGGGGGGGGGGGGGGGAGGTTGTATGTGTGTGTCTGTGCGTGTATGTGTGTGTGTCTGTGTTTGTGTAGTGTGTGTCTGTGTGTAGCATGTGTGTGTCTGTGTGCTCATGCGCACGAGTGTTAGTGTTAATGTTAGTGTATGTATGTGTGTATGTTGTGTGTTGTGTTGTGTGTTGTATGTGTGTGTGTAGTGTGTGTGTGTAGCATTTGTTTGCGTGTGCGTGTGTATGTGTGTGTGTGTGTGCGCACGCGTGCATGTACCTGCATGCATTTGTGCATTCATGTGTGTGTTGTGTGATGTCATCTCCACCCCAATCCCCACACACACACAAGAAGTAAAAAATAATAATAAAACAGAGGTATTCTGCATTCAAGAAAAAGGGTTTTCATGAAGTGGAAGAAGTAAAATGGCAGACTTGGAGAGGGAGTTGGTTCAAGAAAGCTAAGCCAAGAACAGAGAATAAATGTTTACCAGAGGATGTTTTCCCCCAACGTAACACTTGCGACGAAGATGAATATCAGAGGAAGAACAATAGTTGATGGGATATGCATGTTAATGATACATGTAGGAAATCCTGGATCAGTGCCAATAACAGATGAAAAGCTGACAGATGCCAGTTTATTATCATGGATTCTGTATGGGCAGGCAGCCAGTGAAGAGACTGAAAGGAAGGTATGTGTTCCGGTCTATGTCACTTGCAGACCAACCTGGTGGCACAAGTCAAACCACAAACATTTCCTTCTAAAATCATCTGTTTTACTTCAGTGACTGCCCTGTAACAAGAACTTTAACCTATCCAGTGACTGACCTATAAGGACCTTTAACCTATCCAGTCACTGACATGTAACAAGACCTTAACCTACCCAGTGACTGACCTGTAACAAGACCTTTAACCTACCAGCGACTGACCTGTAACAAGACCTCTAACCTATCCCGTGACTGACCTGTAACAAGACCTTTAACCTACCAGCGACTGACCTGTAACAAGACCCTTAACCTACCAGCGACTGACCTGTAACAAGACCTTTAACCTACCAGCGACTGACCTGTAACAAGACCCTTAACCTACCAGCGACTGACATGTAAAAGGACCTCTAACCTATCCTGTGACTGACCTGTAACAAGACCTTTAACCTACTCAGTGACTGACTTGTAACAAGACCTTAAACCTTTCCTGTGACTGACCTGTAACAAGACCTTAAACCTATCCCGTAACTGACCTGTAACAAGACCTTAAACCTATCCAGTGACTGACCTGTAACAAGACCTTTAACCTACTCAGTGACTGACTTGTAACAAGACCTTTAACCTACCAGCGAATGACCTGTAACAAGACCTCTAACCTATCCCGTGACTGACCTGTAACAAGACCTTTAACCTATCCAGTGACTGACCTGTAACAAGACCTTTAACCTACCAGCGACTGACCTGTAACAAGACCTCTAACCTATCCCGTGACTGACCTGTAACAAGACCTTTAACCTACCAGCGACTGACCTGTAACAAGACCTTAAACCTATCCCGTGACTGACCTGTAACAAGACCTTTAACCTATCCAGTGACTGACCTGTAACAAGACCTTTAACCTATCCAGTGGAGCGGTGCATGTTCGGGACACAGCCCCGGCCCCTCCGCCCGCCACCAGATGGCGCCACCACATGCCCGTCTGCAGCTCAGTCTCCGTGAAATCGTCAGGCACCAGACTGTTCTCACCAATGTCGATGATCTGCACGCACACCAGTCTGACACTTCAACGGTTAACTTCATGACGCTAGTAGTGAGCAGGAGGACTGGCGTTGATTTGGAAGCATGGGTATGAGAACAGATACAATGAAAACAGCAAAGAAGAAAATTTAATAACTGCAGATTCAAAAGGTGCAAAAAAATTAATTAATTAATTAAAAAATAAAGCTTTGCTTGAATTTCAGCATCAAGGTTCAGTGTAAAATGGAACTGTTCAATTGTTTAACTTTCAGTATCAATATCTATTCTTAGCTTCAAATGATAACCTGACAAAAAGTAAAGGTCTGTTTATAAATGCATGTAATATCCAACAGTCACTGCAAATCAAACACCAACAGGTAACCAATAATACAAACACTGGAAACCATCATACATCAACAGAATAACACCGTCTACCAAATACTACAGGTATTTCTGTGAACCAGGCATAATTACTGTATCAATCAGACTTTTCTCCTCAAGAATAGTCAGTGAAATTTGCAATGCTTGCTATATATTCAGTGCCTTGAGTATGTGCATTTGCTGACTGACTTTTTCAATCAAATATTTTATGAATGCATCTTTAACTAACTCTTTTTCAATCAAATATTTTATGAATGTATCTTTTACTAACTCGTTTAAAAATTAAAAATTAAAAAATAAAAAAGTCAAAGATAACATCAAAATCTTGGATGGTGATGAAGTGTATAGTTCCTTTCAGTAATCAAAAACCAACCACACTAACAAACAAATACAATCTACTATTTACTATCAGCTATTAATATTTAACTTCATCCTCTCAGTTATGAATTATCATATATATCTTAAAGTTAAACCAGAAGTCAAAGAAATAAAAATAGCAGTTTTCTAAATAAAATTCCAAGGACTGTTTCAATAATTCTTAACAGTTTAATAACAATGCACACACATACACAAAAAAAAAGAATGGCAAAATGTAAGTATAAAAAACACAACATAGTATTATTAGTAAACAACAAGAGGAATATCTATTCAACATATTAATGGGAGAAAACATGAAAAAAAGCAAAACAAAAAAACAAAACAAAAAAAAACACAAAACCGCTCAGCACCCAGGGGAAAAAAAAGATATATAAAATATATATGGTAAATAAGTAGAATAATGTGAGTAGTGTGTTGTTTGGACTAAGAAAAAGATAAAAAGTAAAAACATAAATATAAGTTTAAAAAAAAAATGCAGAGCATGCAGGAAATTAAAAAAGATGGGAAAAGACACAGTAAATGAATATAAAAATGTGTGTGGTATGTATATATAGCATAAAAAGAAATATAAGTAGATATATATATATGTAGATTCTCTCTCTCTCTCTCTCTCTCTCTATATATATATATATATATATATATATATATATATATATATTTAAAAAAAGAAGAAAATAAGCAAAAACACAAATATAAGCTTACAAAAATGCGCATCAAGTATGTGGGCACAGAAGAGAGAAAAAAACTACAGAAAGGACAAGCACACGAAAAGAAGACATGCATGCACAGACAAAGATGACACAACTCATCAGGCAACACACGTGGAGGACACAGCCACAGCAGAGAGGAACCAGAAGACACCCACTCACACACAAACAGCTACACAACTCACCATGCACGAGTACCAGTACCACATCACAGGAATAGAACAGTCACAACCACCTCACAGTCACAGCACAGCAGAAAGCAAAGCCACAATACAGGAGGCATCCACACACACACACCCACACACCCCTCACCCCCCAAAAACACACACACACACAAACACTCTCTCTCTCTCTCTCTCTCTCTTTCTTCTGCTCCTTCTCCTCCACGCTTCTCCCTCCATACCCCTCTCTCCACACAGGGAAAAGCTGAATTCCCCAAGGGTAAAGTCAAGACATGGGAAGTGACCGACACAGCGAGTGAAACACAAAGGGAGGGAAGGGAAGAGGGTAGGGCGGGGAGGGGGTGAGGGAGGGGGTTGGGTTGAGGTCTGGAAGCCAGGGAGGAATTTTTTTTTTTTTTTCTGAGTTCAGGGACTGTAACTTATTCATGTTAATTGATTCTACCGATGGGATTTTTCATGCACTACCCCCTTTTTTTTTTTACCCCATGGCCTGACATATAGGCAGCTGTACTCAATTTTCATCGGTTGGAAAGAAGGATGAAAAAGAGAGAGAAAAAAAAGAAAAAAAAAAAGAAAGACAGACAGAGAGAAAATGAATGAATGAAAAAAAATTTTTTTTTTCTGAGGGTATTTTCCATGCTTTTTTTCATCCAGCCCTCAAAAAAAAAAAAAAATAATAATAATAATAACAATAAGAAGGGGGGGGGGGGAAAGAAGTGAACAAAACAAGAGACATATCAGGGAAAACATATATCAAAGATGAGAAGAAGAAAATATATATATATATATGTATGCATATATGTATAGATAGATAGACAGACAGACAGACAGACAGACAGACAGACAGACAGATATAGACAGATAGACAGATAGACAGACAGATGGGTATAAAAGGGAAGGGTGCCTGAATGACCATGCTTGTCACCAAATATGCAACAAATGTTCTTAGAGATTTGTCACCAAATATGCAGCAAATGGTCTTAGAGATTTGTCACCAAATATGCAGCAAATGTTCTTTGAGATGACAGTTTTTTGGGGAAAAAAAACAAAACAAAACAATTTAAACCACTTTTAACCAGAACAACACAGATTTGGAGCCTACTAACATCATATAGCATCACTCAACAGAGCAGAACAAAGTAACTGTATGGATCTATGTACTGGCTGAGGTGTGAGCCAGGCAACGATTATGTGATGGTAACTGTCGCAGCCAACACAACTTTAGGGACATAACGCACAGATTGAATCATGTGCCTCTGTTCAGATATGAACCATTCAACTATGAAGGGTCATCAATACAAACAATTACACACACCAAAAAAACAAACAAAAACCAAACACACACACACACACACAAAAAAAAAAAACCCACCACCACCATCATTACGGACAGAATCCATGCAACCTTGGTAATCAACAGACAAACTGGACGACATATCATTACCTCTAAGTCACACTTTAGGGAGGTGTAAATAGTTATCAATACATAGAAAATCAACACAAAAAAACAACAAAAAACCAAACACTAGCTTTGTTGATGACCTAGAAATCTACACATTTCACAGAAACAAACCCCAAAAAAGTTTCCTTCCTACCTCGTGCACCCACAAACCGCTGTCACCCTGCTCTTTCTCCTGACATTTCAAAGGGACATTCTCAATTACTATCATTTCTGGTATTAAACAATGACACTGCAAACATGCCGACAGATGCTTGTCAATCATTACCATCTATCTATAAAAAAATAAAATAAAATAAAAAAACCCACCACCACCATCGTTACGGACAGAATCCATGCAACCTTGGTTATCAACAAACTGGATGACATATTATTACCTCTAAATCACACTTTAGGGAGGTGTAAATAGTTATCAACATAAAAAAAAAACAATAAAAAAAACACTAGCTTTGTTGATGACCTAGAAATCTACACATTTCACAGAAACAAACCCCAAAAAAAGTTTCCTTCCTACCTCATGCACCCACAAACCGCTGTCACCCTGCTCTTTCTCCTGACATTTCAAAGGGACATTCTCAATTACTATCATTTCTGGTATTAAACAATGACACTGCAAACATGCCGACAGATGCTTGTCAATCATTACCATCTATCTATAAAAAATAAAAATAAAAAAAAATAAAAAACACCACCACCATCGTTACGGACAGAATCCATGCAACCTTGGTTATCAACAGACAAACTGGATGACATATTATTACCTCTAAATCACACTTTAGGGAGGTGTAAATAGTTATCAACATAAAAAAAAACAATAAAAAAAACACTAGCTTTGTTGATGACCTAGAAATCTACACATTTCACAGACACAAATCCAATAAAAAAGTTTCCTTCCTACCTCGTGCACTGACAAACTGCTGCCATCTTGCTCTTTCTCCTGACATTTCAAAGGGACATTCTCAATTACCATCATTTCTGGTATTAAACAATGACACTGCAAACATGCCGACAGATGCCTGTCAATCATTACCATCTATCTATAAAAAAAAAATAAATAAATAAAATAAACCAAACCCCCCACCCAGAAAAAACAAGGTCAAGACAAAATTTTTAAAAACCACACTTCAGAAACAGGACAGGACACTAGGGACTGAAGCTGCTGTTGTAAAAAAAAAAAAAAGATTCTGTTTACAACAACAAATATCTGGGTTGCCATGCCTTTCATTTTTCCTACTGGCTAAAACATGTATATTAATAAACAAACGCAAAACGTAAAATATGCAGTACACAAAGCCAACAGAGCAAACAAAATGTCTCAAAGTTCAACAGTGAGTTAAAGTGGTCCATGTTTAATTGCCGAAATAATCATGCCAGTCAATGTATGACTGAATCGTACTGAATTCTGAGCTTCATAGTGAGTGTGACTTACTGCTTGTCTTGTCTGAACAAACCTGCTGGTAAAACATCAGACTTGAAAGAGCTATGTAGTGCACATCCTTACTAGGCATAGTGTGTTAAAACGTCAGACATGAACAGACTTACGCAGAGGCTCAAAAAAGAAAAATGAAGTGGAGGATGACACTATCGGGAAAAGTATGTTAAAACATCAGCCATGGCAGGTACAGTGGATAATGACTCTTCTTCTTCTTCTTCTGTGTTCGTGGGCTGCAACTCCCACGTTCACTCGTATATGCGCGAGTGGACTTTTAACGTGTATGACCGTTTTTTACCCGCCATGTAGGCAGCCATACTCCGCTTTCAGGGGTGTGCACGCTGGGTATGTTCTTGTTTCCATAACCCACTGAAACCTGACATGGATTACAGGATCTTTAACATGCATATTTGATCTTCTGCTTGCGTATACACACGAAGGGGGTTCAGGCACTAGCAGGTCTGCACAAATGTTGACCTGGGAGATTGTAAAAAATCTCCACCCTTTACCCACCAGGCACCGTCACCATGATTCGAACCCGGGACCCTCAGATTTAAAGTCCAACGCTTTAACCACTCGGCTATTGCGCCCGTCGGGTAATGACTCAAGTGGGTATATTACAGTAAAACATCAAACGTGAACAGACTTGTGTATTGGATAGCGACACAACTGGGCACCACTCATAGTCACCTGGTGGACAAGGAGTTCTGTACGTTGTGCAGGTGCAAACCTACTGGCATACAGGTGCAAAGACTCAAAACGTCACTGTGTGAGTGGCTCAACAGCTGTCATAAACACATGCACATCAAACAGTCCTAAAAGCAGTGTAAATATATCTTTTTAGGGGGGGGCCTGTTATTATTTTTTATTGTTGTTGGATTTTTTTTTTCTGATTTTTTTTTTCTTTTTTTTTCTTTTTTCTTTTTTTCTGCCTGATACAGACAGGGTTACAAAAACACCGTGAGCGCCAATCCTGCACTTCACTAAGCATGTCAATTTCCATTTACATCTGATACTGTCTACTCTGTATGCATCTACCTGGATCTGAAATTAACCGTCAACTCCATGTCTGTGTGTCTGAAACTAACCATCCACTGCATATTTGTATATATCTATTTGTCTCTGAAACTAACCGTCAACTTTATACTTGTATATCTACTTGTATAGAGAAGATCTGAAACTAACCGTCAACTGAATCAGACACATGGGGAGGGGGGAGAGTAATAATTTGTATTTGTATTTTGTATTTCTTTTGATCACAACAGATTTCTCTGTGTGAAATTTGGGCTGCTCTCCCCAGGGAGAGCGCATCGCTACACTACAGCGCCACCCATTTTTTTGTTTTTTTTCCTGCATGCAGTTTTATTTGTTTTTCCTACTGAAGTGGATTTTTCTACAGAATTTTGCCAGGAACAACCCTTTTGTTGCCGTGGGTTCTTTTACGTGCACAAAGTGCATGCTGCACACGGGACCTCGGTTTATCGTCTCATCCGAATGACTAGCATCCAGACCACCACTCAAGGTCTAGTTGGGGGGTGGGGGATGGGGGGGGGGAGAGAAAATATCAGCGGCTGAGCCATGATTCTAACCAGCACGCTGAGATGCATGTCTATGAAAAAATATATCACCTTGTGTTCAGGCAAACAGAAGCTCATAAATGATCATGTGGCTTCTTTCATGATCTTCCAACTCCAAGCCTCTAAAAAAAAAAATTCTCCAGTCCCAAGGAATTAAATATCACTTTTTTGTTTCACACCAGGATTCAACAAGCCTTGATATCACCATGTAAGAAGAATAAAGCTCTCAGCAAAGATAAATATCTAAAATATCACTTTGCTCTTAAAAAAAAGCTAATAGATATGATGTTTTATGTTAACAAAAGCATTTTTGTAAAGCACCTAGAGCAGATTTCTGGATAGTGTGCTATATAAGTATCCATTATTATTATTATCAATAATGGCTTATCTGCATTTTGTTCTTTTTAATCTCTAACCTCTGGCAGTGACAACATCTCATTGCTCTCATACTGAAGCTGAAGGACAGTTAGAGAAACAAAATAAACTCATAACATATTGAAACATAAAAATCAAAATACAAACTTTTTTTTTCCAAACTACAAAGAAAACAAATCATAATAAAACAACAAAAATCAAAACAATAAACAAAATAGAAGTAAAAAAAAAAACAACATTTTTTTCCTGAACACTCCTAACAACCACCACTTTCTTTCTGTCCCAGACCCCACACCGCCCCCCCCCCTCCACCATCCACCCCCCAAATCTCCATCCTCCGCCCCCCACCCCCTGCCTTTAGTTCCACCTGTTTTCCTTCTGACATACATCGTTCTGGATGCGCAGACTTCCACAAACCATACTGAATAATGCACCCCTTCCAGTTCCACACCAATCCTTTCCCTCCCACTGTCAATTTTGTTTGTAAATAGGAATGTTATATGGAGTCGAAACACTGTTCATTTCTGCGTCTATAAATCTCCTTATTTATATCTAACACATATGTATTACATATTCTGTTAACTTGTGCATGTTTGTGTGTGTGCATGCATATGCCCAGGGGGTAAATCTAACGGTGCAAAGAGAGCATGCTGCTGTGCCAACTAGCCATCCTG
>NC_134889.1:25375375-25425375 GCF_041734735.1 Babylonia areolata | reverse complement strand
TTATCTTGTATGTTAAAAAAAAAGGACATCATTCTTAAAATCAAAAAGACAGTGAACAGGCATAAACGGTTGATTCTGTGCAACATTCAAATGCCTGAATGCAAACAACATGAACTGAAAAAAGAACAACAAAATTCTGAAACTGGGTCGTGTGTACACAAAAGCATACCCTTCTCACTTGCCAACTGTGCCACTTCACACTGTCAGGAACAGAATAATCCACGACCTACTTTTTTTCTTTTCTTTTTTTTTTTTTTGTTTACTTTATTTGTGTGCCCGACTTACAAATACCGCCCTCTCTCTCTCTCTCTCTCTCTCTCTTCCTGATTTTTTGTGGGCCTTGCAAACCACGCTTTACACAAAACAGCGAGGAGTCGTGAAATAACTACACTTTGTAAGGCTTAGCACAGATCATTTGTTTGTTTGTTTGTTTGTATTTCTTTTTATCACAACAGATTTCTCTGTGTGAAATTCGGGCTGCTCTCCCCAGGGAGAGCGTGATGCTATAATACAGCGCCACCCTTTTTTTTTCTTTTTTTTCTGCGTGCAATTGTATTTGTTTTTCCTTTCGAAGTGGATTTTTCTACAGAATTTTGCCAGGAGCAACCCTTTTGTTGCAGTGGGTTCTTTTACGTGCGCTAAGTGCATGCTGCATACGGGCCCTCGGTTTATCGTCTCATCCGAATGACTAGCGTCCAGACCACCACTCAAGGTCTAGTGGAGGAGGAGAAAATATTGGCGGCTAAGCCATGATTCGAACCAACGCGCTCAGATTCTCTCGCTTCTTAGGCGGACACGTTACCTCTAGGCCATCACTCCATCAGTGCATGATCACAGTTGCTCAGAATGTCTGTCATGGTTTCCAGTCCCCCACCCCCCCACCCCCACCCCCCTCCTCTCTCTCTTTTTTTCTCCTCCAATCTTTTTCTGTCTCTTGTGCCTTGCCCCCTCTCTCTCTCCCTTTCATGTAGGGCAGATGACTTCAAATATTGTTGATAATTCAGCTCTGCACTCAAAAGGGAGATGGGTGGTATAAAAAATGTGTTAAGCATTAATGCCGTTCTTTTTCTTCTGTGATCCTCGGCTGTAACTTCCACATATGTTCACTCAATGGTTCACTGGTCTACCATTGTACCAATGGACTTAATTTTTTTGTATCTAACCATTAATTTTAGTCAGCCATAGTCTGTATTCAGGAATGGGTGGAACATCAAAACAGGTACAGAAAATATCATAACAAAGAAGCTGATAGAAAACAAACTGTTGGGATTTTGTTGTTGTTTGTTTGTTAGTTGATTAAGTTAATTCTCCTTTGTTTAACAATAAATAGCATATGAAACTACTATTTAAGAAAGTTGGTTTATTTTGAAAGTGGCGGTCTTTTTTTTCTTTTCTTTTTTTTTAACAAAGAGCCTCATAATGCTGACTTTTCAAACAGTCATAAAGGGGGGAGTGAACATTAATGCTGTACACCATATGCTACATCAACTGGCAAACCACAAGCATCACAGTAACATATAGCAAATGATAAAGGCTTTGCTGATTCAATCTCAAATTCTAATGTGCGCATGCTTTAAGGCTTTTACTGTTTTAGTAATGTTGCGCATAGAGCTTCAACAATATGCACTATAGCAAGATGTCTTAATAAAATGTTGTTGGGTTTTTTTGTTTTGTTTTGTTCTTAATAACATTAACAAGCATGCACCTTTGTCACACTGTCGAAGTGGAAAACTGAATTCACTGCAGTATCATTAGCAAAGTTCTTACATAAATGAAACAGTCAGCAACTGACCTCTTCAACACTTATTCAGCTTCAGTTTTCTTCTTTCTTCTCAATCTATTTGATGCGCTGTGCCCATTCATGGATACATGCATCATACTGCAGATTTGTGTCACGCTGCACTGTAGTATGGCACTCTATACTATTGGTACAACTATTACAGCATATATTTTATATGAAGGTAATGCGTCGTGTTATAAATGCTGCATTATACCAGCAAATCTTTTACTAACTGCAAGGTGCTTCATGCTAATCATAAGATTTGTAAGCGATAAGGAGCACCCTCCAGATTCATATTTAAAATGAAAAGATTTTAACAATACATAAAGCACAACGTACTGCACAACAACATGAAACAAAAAAAACAAAAAACAAAAAAAAACCAGAAACACAATGAAAACAAACTTTCGATTTTAGATAAACCTGAGAAATCACTCACGAACATATTGATTGTGCATGCACAGACTGACAGAGACATACAATACATTGATCAATATACACACAATGACATCAATCGTGGCAAGCTTTATTCCTCCAAGAAGCAGAAAAAAATCCAACTCCTCTGAATCACTGACAAACATGGAACAGTAGTCACGCAGTGATAATTCTCTGATGGGTTGATCGCTGTTGCTGCCACAGCCATGTTTAAAAACCTTCTGCTGAAGTGGACATCAAGACCCTGACGTCAACATTGATCTCTCTTCACATGTTCATCATTAGTGTCTGCATTCTTCCATCTGTTCATCACTGTTGTTACCAAGACTTGCTGCCAGGCTGACATGGTCCACTCACAGACTTCAGGATGCAATGCCCACTGTCTTTATTCAGATTCATGTGAAGGTTTGTAAGTTTGCAGTGCCACAAACATAGTTCTTCCACTGTAGTTCCAGGCTGAAACTATGAAAGTCAACCCCCTGTTGCTTTGAGTATTCTCATTCACAGCAGAGTTTTGACAGATTTAAACCATACATCAGACAAACAGTATTATAAAAGGAACATGCTGAAGCTAAGGAAATAAGTGTAGTCCCTAAAATACAACACTCTTAATAAGTCTTGCACTATCTGCAATCATTAAAACCTGTTATTGTTCATGAACACCACAATAAAACCAGTGTTCTTTTCTGAATTTGCATCAGCTTTTTCCGTGTTTCCAAACTTTGTACAGAAACAAAAGGATAAATCATTATATCACCACTGACTGTACCACTCACCATCGTCATTGGTGTCAATTCTCTTGAAGTACAGCCTCAGGACTTTCTCATGGTCCTGGATGTACCTGACGAATTCCCCGAAACTGATTCGTTCATCTTTGTCTGTGTCATACTTCTCCATTAGGTTCTGCAACAAAGTGAATTACAAAAGTGAATTACAGTTACAGCCATCTCCCTTCTTTCTACTGTTCATCGATAAATGAAAACTGTCTTGAAATCAGAAGAAAAAGAAAATTCTGACATAATAATAACTGTTCATCGATAAATGAAAACTGTCTTGAAATTAGAAGAAAAAGAAAGTTCTGACATAATAACAACTGTTCATCGATAAATGAAAACTGTCTTGAAATTAGAAGAAAAAGAAAATTCTGACATAATAATAATAATAACTGGACATCAGCGCTCTCCTCATTGCACAAAATGCTTTACAATCCACACACACATACGAAACTCACTCACTCAGTCCTCAATTCACGATCATGCACAATACCGCCAAAGAGCATCAATGAATAATTAGTACAAAAAACTATGTTCAGTGGGATTTATTAAAAATATCATATAATTAATTAAACAATACACAAATGGACAGTACAACCCTAAAACATTTAAAATTCACATGAAATAATTTTCCCCCTTTAACATAAGACAAATGGCATTCACCACAGTTTCACTGTTGCTATTGTCACAGGGTAGTGTGTGTGTGTGTGTGTGTGTGTGTGTGTGTGTGTGTGTGTGTGTTGTGATTAGATTTGCAAATGTTGCCTAGTTAGTTATACTTTAGCAGTTAAAAGACATTTGTGTTTTCTCAACTTTTATGCGACATTGTTGTGAATTTGGAAATGTTTGTTCTGGGCATGAAAAGTTTATTTTGTAGTAATCCTCCATACTGCAATAGGAGTGAAAGGATAATTAAAACTTGAAACCTGAAACTTGGGGCTCATATACGTTTATGTGTATTTGTTTGTGCTTTCATATCTGTGAAACCGCATGTTTGTTGCATATATATCTGTTATGTATGTGCATGTGTGTATGTGTGAATGTGTGTCTGCATGTTTTACATTTATTTGCTTATTTATCATCATTATCGTTTTTTGTTGATGTTTTTTTTATTTTCATTTACTGTAGTCAGTGTATTGTTATTATTATAATTCTCTTTTATTTATTTATTTTTTAAATCATTTTTTTTTTATTTAATTTAAATTTATTTTATCTTTATTTTATCCTTTCTTTTTCTCAAGGCCTGACGAAGCGCGTTGGGTTACACTGCTGGTCAGGCATCTGCTTGGCAGATGTGGTGTAGCGTATATTACATGGATTTGACTGAATGCAGTGACGCCTCCTTGAGCTACTGATACTGATACTGTTGTCACAACAGATTCCTACAGCTGTGCAAAAACCAGGCTGCTTTCCCAGGAGACAGTATGTGATCACAGCACAGAGGCACCCTATTTTTCTTCTTATTTTGTTCCCATCGGCAAGTGTACTTGTTTTACTTTCAAATTAATCTGAATCAAAGGGGACTTTTTTTTTTGGTCCTGTGAAAATGTCTAGATTTGCCAGGACCAACCATTTTGTTGCCTTGGGTTCTTTTAAATGTGCAAAGTGCAAGCTGTGCATGGGACCTCAGTTTACAATCTGATCCAAATGACTTTGCCCACACAGCATTACTAAATAGTAAACCATCAGCACTACTGACAGGAAAGAACTGGATGTCAGCACAAATTATGTTTTCTGATATATTTTTAATTTTTTTATGTAGGGAGCAAGCCAAATATCAATTAAAAGAATGGGGAAAATATGCAGATCTCCAAATAAACACTCTGTTTTAGGGAAAATAAGCACACAAAAAAAACTAACACCTGCAGAGGATAGGTAAGGGACAATTAAGTTGTTATTTCCCATCCTCACCTTACCTGTCCCAGCTATATATACTGCTGACCCAAAGCCTGCCCAAAGTAGTGTGTACGCTCATAAAAGATTTATAAACACACACACACACACACACACACACACACAGGAGAGAGAGAGAGAGACACACACACACACACACACACACACACACACACACACACGCATGTGCTCTCTCTCTCTCTCTCTCTCTCTCTCATCCCAACCATAACACCACAGAAACCATTAGGAAAATACAAAATCATTGATACTGTTTTCCAACTGCTATATAGAGAGTAACATACTTTTGGTTTTTGATTCAAACAAAACAAACAAAAATCATTCATTGCATACATCGTGACCATGACACGCCCTTCCCTTTTGGTATTAAAAAAAAAAGAAAGTTTTTACCAATGCTTTTCAACACAAACTTAAAAGTTTGAAATTTGAAATTTTCTAAATTAGTTATCCCTAACACTTTCAGTTTCAGTACCACCACTACCAGATTTCTGCCAAAGATGGTGTTGAATTTGTTACCCTTTCCAGAAATAAATTTCAGTTACAACATGCAATTTGAAGATCATCTGTCAAGGATAAATTCATATAAATGCAAGTATCCACCTTTTCTCCACCTGAAGGTCACTGCCAATCCCCTGGCTACTATACCACAACTACAATAATAATAATAATAATGGATACTTATATAGCACACTATCCAGAAATCTGCTCTAGGTGCTTTACAAAAACGCTTTTGTTAACATAAAACATTACATCTATGTTACATACACACACCAAAATGTGACTACACACACACACACACACTGCATACATACATTTTAACATACACGTGTATCTAACAGCTACCCTAACACATACGCACACATAGGCAGGCACAAACTAACTTACATAAACACACGCACACACAATACACATTCATATACATGCATGTAGTTATGTACACATACGTATGTATACACACATAGTCAAGCACAGCTAACACAAAGGAAGTGGACCTGCCTCAATTGAACTTATTCAGACACAGTGAACCTGAAGGGAAAACAGTGAATGAATGACACTTTTTTTGACAGAAATACTGCCCAGACAGGTGAGGCCAGAAAGACTTAATTGCCCCTTTCCTGCACTGTGCAGGTGTTCGTGATGCTACATTTCCAATGAATTATCATCATGTTGTGTAGTTGGAGGGTGGGGACGCGGGGGCTGAGGGGGTGTGGGGGTGGGTGTTTGAAGGGAGGAGAGGAGCAAGAAAAGACAGATGTGTGGGTGTGCACATGTATACTTGTATGCTGCATGTAGGTGATGGTCAAAAGTCTGTTTAATTATAGTGTGTGCACACGTGTGTGCGTGTGTCTCTGTGTGAGTGCGCGCGCACATATATATGCATGCATGCATGTCTCTGTGTGTGTGTGTGTGTGTGTGTGTGTGTGTGTGTGTTTGATTGTTGTCTGTTTCTACTTTCTTGGCAATTTTATCTGATCCAAGATACTGCGACCGTACACATGCACATGCATGTATACTTGTACTGAAAATTTTTCCTTTGCAGCAGTCAACAACTGCAACAACCACACACACACACACATACACATACACATGCATGTGTGCACACGCACACACATTCACACACACAAACACACACTCACTTAAACCGTTTGAAATATATTTCACTTTTTCGTTGCTTTTATCACCAGTTTTTCATAAAGATTTAACAAATTCAGCCTATGCAAGTAGTGCAGATAAGATAAAATAGAAAGAAAGACAGTGAGGATTAGAAAATGCTATCAACTGGACCGCGCAGCTGTCCCTGACACGTGTTTGCAACTTATGCAATTCAGAGCAGGCTGGGAATTTCATATCTGGTAATGGGTCTTTTTAAAAATTTTTATTTATTTCTGTGAGCAGGTAGGAAGACAGGATCTCACAATGGGTGTGTGTGTTAGCCCCCACACACTCATTTAAAACTTTTCACGTGTACTGTATGTGAGCATATGATAAACAAACATTCAAAAGAGTGTGACAGATAGCGTACAAATGACTGTGTGGTGGGGAGGAGGCGTGGAGGACTGCCAATGGGGGAGGAAGGAGGATATTTTTCATGATACATTAATTCTGAAAATGACCCACTGATTTTGTGGTGAATGGGTCAAATGGCCCAAAGTGTACTGAGCAAGACCTATTAAACTATGTGGGCCTCTTGTCTTTTTTTTAATTTTTATTCATAAACCTATTCAGTATTACCATTATCATCCCATGGTTATATTCTAGGCATATAACATAATTCAAAATATAAAACAATCATATTAATAATTTTTACATAATTATAATAATATATTCAGTTTCATGAATACTGGAATAATTTGGAAACCAAAACTAAGCTCTGTCATGCATCCATGCTTGGGCCCTTGACTTCTGAACTCTAAATTTAATTCTGATATATGGTTAAAATTTATTATGAAATAAGATAATTCTTCTGCTATGATCAGCATTTAAAGGACTTTTTAATGAAGGTTAGCATGTTACTCGATTAAAGAAGTGACCTTGACACTTGACCCTGAATTTCAACCAAGTTTATATTTCCATACTGTATCATGTTTGATGAAGATTGGGTGCAAGATCTGACTCTGTTGGTCAAGTATACATGTATATGTTCCTATTGCACAATGCTTTGTTGTGAAACCATCTTTGGACTGTGACACTGAATTTCAAGAGGATTCATAATAACTATGATATTGACCCCATCATGGCATGGTATGGTCAATCTCAATATTAAGTTTCATAAAACTGAGACCAATGGCAAAAACTTCCTGTTTTGTTACAATGCTGTCGCAACACATTTGACCTTTGACCTTCATGCATTAACCTTCATACAAATGCACATAAAATGCACAAAAAACTCATCTTCATCCATCATATGACCTTGAAAAAAGTCAGTCACCAAAATCTACTGACACTGTCTGGCATGTGTTTTGACAATTTAATTGTGGCTGACAATCTTGGACAACCAATCTGAAACAGTCATATCAATTGTACTATCAACATTTTTTTTTTTTTTTTTGGCTGCCCCATCATCTGCATTGTTTCAGTGGCATTACTCCCACACCGCTCATTCAGATTCCCCCATACACAGCCACACCCGGGTTCGTCCATTGCAGTTCCAGCATCGGCAGTCCACACGGAACCATCAATGTTAGGTCACCAGGAGGCCACACACCAGAGGAGACCCTGCACTGCTGCTGAGTCACTTCAGTGGTGTTCAGTGGTACCTGTTCTGTTTTAACGTACTTAGGACACCACCTACTAAGCCCCCTACTAATGACAATAATGGCTTAGTCGCGGAGCCAGACTGAGTGAGCGTCCCTCCCTGAGTGGAGACCGCCACCACGTCCCTCAAACAACAGCCCCCCATGAATCTGCCGACACTGACGACATTGACAGGACTCACCCCAAGCACGGAAGTGGGGGGGTATCAAAACTGAGGTCACCTTGAGAGCAGGGCATGAAAGGCCACAGACTTTGAGACTATTTTGTTTATAATGATGACGATGAAGGAGGAGGAGGATGACGATGATGATGATGATGCTGCTATGGAGGTCCGTTTTGGTTTGGGACAGCGTGACAAGGCTGTACTCTACGCTTCCTGTCATAATGATATCCTGGCGTTAACCAGGCCCGAGAGATACAGACACTTGCAGTGTTGGTCAGGTAATTAGAGCAACACACCCAAAGACGCATCCTTGAAGTGGATGACACTCGACTGTGTGGTCCCAGTCTCCCCATTTAAGCCCACAGCACACTCAACTCTGGGTAGGAGGCGGCCACGGGCCGAAAAACCCACCTCCGCTGGGATTCGAACCCACATCGTCCCAGCCGTCAGTCCGCGACGCTAACCACTTTGCTACGGTGGCTGGTTACTATCAACATTTTATCCCATCCACTTTGGGTCCAATCACAGAGCTGGAAGACTGAAAGTGAAACTGAAATGTTCCATGTCCAGAGAATAGACAAACAACATCAATATGAAATCAATACAATTTCAGTTCATTCCATCTGAATTTTTTCTGACACTTTATTTTGTCAATTCTACTTTTTCTGTCCAACTATATTAGCAAATAACAGATTATTGCATCAGACAAAAGGTGGACATTGCCAAAAATCATGATGCTGGAGTGGTGTTCATTGCATCATACTGTCCAAAAGTGGGTCGCTCTACAGTGTATCACTCTACAGCGTATCACTCTACAGTGTATCCCCACTGATATCATGCAAAGTCACAGGGTGCTGTGCAATACCTATGCTAATGGCTGATCTGAAAGTCCAAGAACCTAAGTCACTCATCATGGAAGGACTGGAATAAGAATCAGCTGATCCACTGATTATTATTGATTCACTAGTTTGGTCGCTCACTGTCCTGTGATGGGCAGTTGTTGGCAAACCGCTCTACCAGACTGAGCGAGAACGAACACAATTAGGGTAACGTCCTCTTTGATGTAATGGCCCAAAACAGGGGGCCCGGGACAGAATGCCTGGCTAGAAATTCCCATGTACTGCGTTTGACACACTGTTAAATTTGCGTTTATGACACTGAGGCAGCACTGGATGCAGTCTTCGGACATACCCGCGATCGCGATTGGCGGTGGACAGCAGGCTGAATTTATTTACGCTTCAATGAGGTGGGAAAAGTCAATAACATGACAGCACAAATAATCTCCTATATTGTGTGCGAATGTAAGTGTGTGTGTGCTTTTTTCCCCAGCTGATTAGAAAAAAATGCAGACACAAGAAAAAAAGACGGGGAGTAGAGCCTACCTGAGCATGATCTGGGATGTGAGGGATTCGCCTCAGCTCCATCGCTTGCGTGAGATCCTGAATACATATTTTTCCGTCCTTGTTTACATCCAAGCGCTGGAAAAGTTCGTGATATGTCTTGGCTTCCTCTTCTGTTAAATGCGCAATGTCGATTTCATTCCCTTTAAACGACATTGTATGTTCGTTCTCACAAGGTCTGTGCACGAAAGCTTGTGCCCCATGAGAACTTATGTTAAGGAATGCAGTAAATGGAAAGAAAAGAGCTCATTGGACAATTATTTGACATTTAGGCTATATGCAACGCAACTGTGTTTTCTCGCGACACAACCATGAGTCATTGAGTGCACGACCTCATGAAATGAGGACAATTTCAAAGAGAAGAAAATTAAGACACTTGCACGGACGGATTAAGAAGAAGCAAGTGATGTCGATCTATATCCACTCCCGCAGTATAGCTGGGAGGTATGGCCGGAATTCTGGGTGTCAGTTCCGTCACCTTTGCTGGTTCATGGATTCGAACAATACTGGGGGCCAAATGAGTCAAGTTATTCATAATATTTTTATGATTATAATAACTTAATTGGAGGACGACTTTTCCGTGTAACGAAATGAAAAGTTGTGCAATCAACTTAATTGAGTCATCTTCGAAATGCAACAGTTTAGCCTCAATCGGCATTTATGATATCTTTTGATTGGCTAAGAGCGGACCGGGCAAGAAGGGGCGTCTTTTCACTGTCAGCCGCGCGAAATTTGGCCAAGCAGAGCAAACCGATAGGCCTAGTTTGCATCAGTTTGACATGGTAAGTATATGTATCACCAAACATGGAGTATAATACAAACTCCTCCTTTTGACACGTTTTGACAGACTATTCCGGGCAGCCGCCGCGGCTGTCCGGCAGTGAAGAATTACTGACATTTTTATGTCGCCGGATCCCTTGACAGACTGAACAACAACATCATCATCATCATAATCATCATCGTTATCATCATCGTTATCATCAGTCATCATCATCATCAACAAAACAGCAACAACAACAAGAACAACAACGCGCAGCAGCAGCAGCAACTTGAACAACAGCAACAACTCAACGACACACACTGTCACCCCCCCCCCCCCCCTTCCCCTACCCCCCCCCCCCCCCCTCCCAACTGGCACAGAGAGAGAGACAGACAGACAGACAGACACACATACACACGGCACACGTGCGCGCGCACACTCACACACACCCTCACACACACACACACACACACACACACACACACACACACACACACTGACGGCCTCACACACACACACACACACACCACACACCACACACACACACACACACATACTAAATGTAACGCGAACATGCACGCGGGATTAAAATCTGCAACTGAACGAGAAAGTACCAACGTGTAATTCTACATTAAATTTGACTTCAAAACGTCAGTACAACAGAGAGATCCGTTTAGGTGACGCTGAGGATGATGTCTGGAATGATAATTTGCTAAGAGCATGTTTTGAAGTCGGAATCTAAATCTGAATTAATAGCTCTGTTATATCGAAGTTCTGATGATTTCACAGTGTTGCAAGCGCGCTTGTGAGGAAACAGAAAATAAATCAAATAGTGGACAAGCAGAAACTCAGCCTGGAAAAGAGAGAGAAAGAGAACCCCAGTTTTTCACTTCCCCATGCAGTTTGGCATACACTAACGCACGGTACCTAGGGACGAGCCCCATGTACTATATTTAACGAAATCAACATTGAAAATATTGTGACTTGTAAGCCCGACAATCTTCAGTAAGTCATATTCAAGAAAATGATAATCAGGTACGTGGTATTGATCAGTTCCGCGATTATAGTACAGCACAGGCGGTTTGTGGGATATTAAAAAAAAATTTTTTGTCCATGACTGACTGAGAAGACAAGTTTAGTTTAGCTAGCTGGGTTGTTGAACCGGGCTAGGGCTGGCTGTGCTGGTCGGGATATAGGATACCCGGGGACCGTTACGGTAGCCGGATGGCTCCCAGCGGGAGACGCGAACGTCTTTCTGATTTTTTTTTTTTTTTTTTTTTAAGGGGTGTGTGCGTGTGTGTGTGTGTGTGTGTGGAGGAGGGGGGAGCGGGCGGGGGTTGTTGGTTTTTTGCTGTTGCTGTGGTTGTTTTTTTTGTCCGCCACAATTATAGTCCATGTGGAGTTTTTTCCCAGACTCTTGGGCTTCCATGCACATGATTCCGGTGAAATCTTAAAAAACAACAACAAACAAACAAACAAACAAAACAAACAAAACAAAAAAAAACAAAAAAAAACAACAAAACCCACACATCTTTTCTGCTTGAGTGGTGAGTCACTATTCTCCCCTGTATGCACACGTATGATTTGAATTTAGAAACGAACGTCCGTTTCCGACTGGCTATTTTGGTCGACTTCTGTCACAATAGAGGTTTCAGGATTTGTATCTTTAATGTCAGCTACATTACATCAGTCGTCTACAGTATCATTATGTACATGGATCAGTTGGTTAACTTGCTACTAACGATTGTGATCAAAGCTGCTGATATTGCCGAGCGATCAGTAAAACAGCCAGTTTTCCTGGCGTACGTTCGCACCACGAACCTATTAACAGGCGGAGTGGTTTGCACCTGTATCGTGGGTGGAGTTCAGTTTCTGTGGGACTGATTGTGTGGCATGTATCGTTTCCGTGGCTCGCGCAGCCGTCCACTTCGTCAATTCGTTTGTCTGCTTCTCATACGTTTGGTTTCTGCTTGTATGGTCTCTTTTCTTACTGACACCGGGTAATCTTATTCTTCTCTGTCTTGTCCATTATCTTTCTAGAAGCCAAGACTTTCTCTCCCGTGCCGTCTCTGGCGGAAGCTAAGACTTGGGCCTGTATGTTATTCTCCAAGAACTTTAAAAGCGATTTCTAAGTTCTAGCTGAAAGGTCTTCCTTATTCATTTCATGATCTTGCAGTTTTGAAGTATCAATTCTTCTGCCTTTGTTCTGCCTTTGGCAGATTTTCTGGAACCTCGGGGCCACACATGTAAGGGGCGGGGAAGTGATGGTCGCTGTATGTCTGCATTCACTTGTGTGCTCCCTTTAACATTTTCATATCTTGGAGTGATCGGGTTTGTCCATCTGTTATCAATGATGCTTGTGGTCAGTTTGTATTGTTGCTGGTCCTGTCAAATGGCTGATATCCATGTCACCTTGTGGACGTTCGATCATATGCTAAAATCTGCATAGGGTCCCTCCATATATCCTGTGATGAAATTATTTTCCTTTTTAAAAACAAAATTTAAAAAAAATCCCACATTCGCTGCTCATTATCCCACGTCTTAATTTTTCTATGCATCATTGTCTTTTTTTCATGCTTTATTGTTCTCTTCCACTCTTGCATTAAAACTAAGTCACTGCGTGTGATGTGACAGAACTTCTTGTTTTTCTGGAGATGGCAAGAAAAAAGAAAAAAAAGAAAGAAAGAAAAAAGAAGAAGAAATCATTTGTCCCCTTTTCTGTATCCTCTGTTGGGTACACTGATCGAGATACATTCTTGTCTTAGTGTTGGTGGAGAGATTATACTTGTGACATCACTGGCAGAACCCCCCCCCCCCCCCCCCCACCCCCCCACTTTAATCAGCCCGTGAGATAATGCACTGAGCTGACTATTGTCACTGTATATAGACAAGCCAAGCTGAAATGCGTACCATCACATCTATATAGTGTGCATGTAAAAGCAGCAGAGTTGAAAATTAGAATGCAACAGAGTTAAAACTAACAGAGTTGTAACTAATGCAGCAGAGTTGAAAATTAGTATGCGACAGAGTTAGAAACTAAGTATTAGTAGAGTTATATTATTATCAAAAGTAGTCAACAATTTATGTGCTAGTAGTTATTAGCTGCTTATAATCAGTTTGTTTTTAATCAGTATAATGTAAGCAAAGGGGAGTGAATTTTACAATGTTTTATGATATAGTTTTGAAGTAGTTTTGTCCCATTTTGTCATCTTTTGGGGTTATGTGTCATGTGACCTTTGACATTGTAACTGTGAGCTGGTTCTTTTATTTTTTGGTGATCACATCTCCACTCTGGAGTGGGCAGTTCACATCTGCATTCTGAAGTGGGCAGTTCTTCCACACTCAGTGGATCAGTAATTTTGTTTTCACAGCCTTTGTCACTTTGAGAAGGTATATGTTCTTTTGTCACAAATTATATCGGACGGGAAAGTTTATTGCTTTTCAGTGAAGAATTGTTGTGCTATTCAGTTTATTGTATTTGACATATTTTTGAATGATTTATTTATTTTCACTGACATGGATTTGAAACTAAAGCTAAACTGTAACTGATCAGTTTAATTTTATTGCAACTACTTTTCAGTGGTTTTTTGAAGTAAACTAAATTAATTTGTGGTAATCTTAGATACTTACCATCAAGCTGATAGAATGAATTGTCACAGTTTATTGATAATATTCCTTTAAAGTGAACTGTTATTTGCACACTTCTTGACTGAATGGTTTCTGAGTGAATCTGTGAATTCAAAATGTATGTGTACTTGTAAATCAGTGGAGCCTGATCGCGATTAATTATGATAGAATTGTGTAACAGGTATTCATTAGTTGTAATTGTTTGATTTCGGGGTACTTCACTTCAAGTTGACTTTGCTCCAAGTTGTCTTTGCTCCATGTTGAACTGATGAAATCAGCATTGTCCCATATGGGACATATGCACCATTGTCCCCTGAAAAGGAATAAACCACCTCAACCCCTTGTTTCTGCGTCCAGTCTGCCTGCCTGTTGACGATGTTTCCTCAGTTCTAAACAAATAAGAACTCTAATCTCGTCTTGCCATCCTGGCACAGCACGACGTTAAACCTGAAAGTAGACAACGAAATTTTTTTTTCTTTTTTCAACATGATTTCAGTAACTACCAGTGAAGACAACAACCCAAGCAATAGCAGCAAGACGACAACAAAACACACAAACACAAATTGTTGGAATCATTTTTTGGTAAACATTGGGACTACGATCTGCTTTAACCTGTCAACTACAAACTGAGGTGAAACGGAGAAAAAAAATAACACACAGTGCAGACTCGGTGGAAGAGAGAGTATTGCAAATACCCATATGTGTAAGCCATTGCACTCATATGGTACAGAAATTATGTACGTTACACGAACAACTGCTGTGTATGTAAAAATTTATTTTTCACGAAATAGCTTCTCATATAGTCACAACTCAACTGCTCGACATGGCAAATTTACCAGACGGCTGGGAGCTGAGAGTCAGTCGGTCTAACGGTATGTGGAAATTGTAATTCTTTTTTCTTGCAGAGGCTTTGAAATAAATCATTGGCCTGGTCTTTCTCGTCCAATGTAATCTTTTAGTTCCTTACTATAATGCACATTTTCTACCCATGCAAGTTACTCCTGAATGTTTCATGAAAACATTCTGTAAAATTACCGCAATCCTCCGGTGTCACTGTTTCGGCGTTTGCTAATAAACGGAGGGGATATCACATAATATTGGTGATTTAGATACAGTATCATAAAGAAAAAGGTTTTCAGTTTGCTCAATTTAGAATCCGACACTGAACATTTCGCGCAGAAATATGTGACTAGAAAATGATTAGCTCTTATATGTTTTATTTACCTCTAGTCTATCATTCTGTGTCGGCTAACATGTGAAAATCAATAGTGGATTATACTATGATCAGTACGGCACGTGGGAGATTCATGAGTTTGGATTAAGGCATACTGAGGAAAGAGTTTGGAGTAGGTGGGACTGGCGTACTGTTTTCAGTTTCTTTCAGCTATATATAAAATCTATACATTTTGATTTTCTCTCTGTGAAAAGTTCGGCAGATCAGACGAACAGAAATTTTGGAGGGAAATACTTGAAATAGGAAATTATACTGTTTACAATTACAGTGTATAATTTATAGTTATACTGCTGCTTCACATTCTTTCACAAAATGTCAAGATCTCCATGCTTCTTAGTTCTTATAGATTATAAAATGTATTTGACAGTAACTACAAACTATTCATTATTGTGGGCCAGGCAGCCAGTAAATGAATTGAGAATTAAATTTGATGTATATAATTTCATTATGAATATGAGTGTGGATAAAATCGTAAACTGATAAAGCAATTTTTATTGTATTGATTGCTGATATGATTCATTATGCACTTGAGTTGAAATGTGTGCACTCCATAACACCCTCCCTAGCTGGTACTTCTTTAAAAAAAAAAAAAAAAAAAAAAAAAAAAAAAAAAAAAATCCCCATTCATCAATTTTCACAAAATTAATAAAAGTTTTCATTAATCCATTGCCCAACCTGCCCATTTGCCCATTCCCCCCACCCACCCTTAATTTCTTAAATACTCTACTGGTGCTGTTACCATGATACAAAATTTTATGCAAGGGACCAGTGTGCCAATGCATGATAGACATCATACACTAATAGTGTCATTATTTGTGTTTGTGTGTATCAGACTGTCACAGATACTGAGATAGTTTTAATTAATTTATGTAAAAATTTGATTTCAGATAACAGCCTTAAACAAAAGCATGATACAGACCTCTTAATTCAGTCTATACTCATTAGTTTGGTTAAATATACATAGTGTAATTATAATTAACCAAATTTTTTGACTAGTCATGCATAAGTTGATGAAATTTGAATTACCAGCAGTACACATGTATGCTATTTCACTGTCATTACATTACTAAATGAAGGTTTGTATCATAATCATCTTATGGGAAGGGATTTTGTTGGGGATCAATTTTAACTTGTTCACTCAGTCAGGGAAGCTGGTTTTGATTGATTTCTATATTATTATTGTATACTTTGTATCTGATTATTATGTAATTGATCATCTTAGTACTGGTATTGTTATAATAACTCATATCTTATTCATTATCAGTATCCGAACTCATCAGCACATTCCACTTTATATTGTGCAGTCTGACTGCAAAAGAGTTGTCTTCTCTTAGGACATGGAATGATTGGCACTGTTTTCATGTTTTTGCCATTTTCACTCTATAATTATTGATAAGGAACTCGACTTTGATTTCCCTCACTCCACCCAGGTGTGAATAGGTACATGACTTAGTTGGGGATGGTTATAAAGGTGGCAGGAGAGGATTGGGCCCCGCCTTCTAATGCTTAGCCTTAGACTAGAGTGACATACTGGCCTAGACTGTAGACACAGTGGATATTAAATGAATGCTCTAAATAGCTTTTAAAGGTTATGGGACATTTTGCATTTAATAATAATAATAATGATAATGGTAAAATGCAGGCTTATTACTATATTAGTGCAGTACCCCCAACTCCGATAGGGCTCGCAGTGCTTTACAATGAAATAATATATACAAATTTAAGAATAACTGACAAAAAAAAAAAGAAAGAAAAAGAAAAAAGAAAGAAAAAAAATTCAACACACGCAATATCATAATCTCACAATTCACATCACATAAACCCAAATCACAGCAAAATAAGTACATCACATTCACCATAGTCAAAATATATATACCAAGGAACCAGGTGTCACAAAGATTGCACCAAAAATCATCAAAAATGCATACAAATCAGTATAAATAGCACATCCAGCGATCAGATCACAACAAGCATATGTAGATATGTGGAAATGCTTTACTGAGAAAAATACATTAAAAAAATCTATTAATCATAATTATAGGTTTTGAGTGCTGTCTTGAATGTGGGTGTTTAACTCTCAGAATTCCTTTCTTCTCACCAGGAAAAGCAGCTTTTCTACAGGAAACCAGTCTGTTCATGTCATTTTATTCATAGCATGTGTTTTTGTACTTGTAGTACATATTGATACATATGCATTATTTCATAAATGGGCTGTTGATGGTTTTTGTGCAGGAAAAGAGTACTACCTGAACGTGTACACCAAAGAGAGCCAGTGGGACCCCCCTACAGAGCCAGCCAAGAGGAGCAGCATGGAGAAGGTTCAGTGTTCACATCTCCTGGTCAAACACAACAAGTCCAGGCGCCCTGCCAACTGGAAGGGGGAGACAATCAGTCGCACCAAAGAAGAAGCCATTAAACTTTTAGAAGGTAACTAAGTGAAAAAAGAAACTCTTTAACTTAATGGTTAACTAAAAAAAAAAAAAAAAAAAATTCAGCCCTTAAAAACTAACATCTATAGATGCACAAAAAAAAAAAAAGAAAAAAAAGAAGAAAGAGATCATAAGTTAAAACAAAAAAAAGTTTAAGTATAAAAAAAAAAAAAAAAAAATCTCAGAAAATAACGTAGACGCAAAAAAAAATTATTAAAAGAGAGATCAGCAGAATTACTTATCAAGGAAGTACAGAGGGAGAGAGAGAGAAGCTAGTTTTTGCATGTTTTTATCGAGCCATTTTGTGGTATAAGTTGTGTATTTGTGCATGTTATACTTCTGTGCATGTATGCCACATTCTTTCCCCTTTTTATGATATATGATCTTGACAGGACATGTGACACAATGAAATGCTCA
The DNA here is from genome assembly GCF_041734735.1 of Babylonia areolata. Taxonomy (NCBI): domain Eukaryota; kingdom Metazoa; phylum Mollusca; class Gastropoda; order Neogastropoda; family Buccinidae; genus Babylonia; species Babylonia areolata. The sequence goes on along the minus strand of NC_134889.1, from coordinate 25,407,191 downwards.
ATGTCAGGAAATTTGTTAATGGATTCAAATCTTCTCCCTTTTTTACTACCTTCACTGTGTGACCTTTGCAAATGTCCAGGTCTATTTGACAAGTGCTGCATGACCATCATGAATGTCAAAGTCAGTGTTGCATGAAACATATTCTGTGTGCACTGTGTGTACATAGTTCAACCACATGAATTGCACACACACACACACACACACACACACACACACACACACACACACACACACACACAAAGTTATGTGGATACAGTCTGACAATATGAACTGTAATGAAGATAAAACTTTTTTTTTTTTTCCCCCCCCCCGCTGTTGTTTCCCTCAGGGTACCGTCAAGATATCGAGTCGCAGCAGGCCACGTTTGGGGAGCTGGCCAGCAAGCACAGCGATTGCAGCTCTGCCAGGAAGGGTGGGGACCTGGGGCCGTTTGGGCGGGGCCAGATGCAGAAGCCCTTTGAGGATGCCAGCTTTGCCCTGAAGGTTGGGGAGATGTCGGGCATTGTGGACACAGACTCTGGGGTGCACATCATTCTGCGTACGGCCTGAGATGTTTTTTAGATTTTTTTTTCTTTCTTTTGTTGTATGTCTGAATGCTTTTGTTCCTACCAGTAATTTTTTTGTGGTTTTGATAATGAATCATAGAGAACGGTTGGGGGGGGAATAGGATTGGATGCTTGTTGAAAAAAAAACAGAAAAGAAAAAAGAACTGAAATGCTTCAAAATGCACTGGTGGAAAAAGTGTATTGGTGATTTTTTGGGGGGTTGTTTGTTAGTTTTGACTTTTGAAGGAGCTGTGTAGGTCAAAATCATGTATGTTTTATTTGTCAGTTCATGTGAGAAAGGAAACAAGTGTACTGTGTTTGGGGGTCATCATATGATGATGCTTTTTCTCAGCTTTGTGTAGAATTTCATGAACACTTTGAAGAAGATGTTTGTGGACTTTGAGCCAGGCCTTGGAGTTTCTGTCATGTACTTTCGTTTTTATACTTGTGGATTGACCTTGCACTTTATAGGGATATCTCTGTTACTTGTGCAGAAGATTGTTGGGGTGGGGCCTTGGGGATGGAAAGAGACAGTGCTCTTGAATATATTGAAAATAAAAAAAAGTATATGTCATAGCTTGTGTACTAGAAGATTTTGCTTACTAATTTTTACTATATATTTCTTCACAAAAGTTTTCACCTGTTTTTAGCGAATCAGTTCGATAGAATAGCTTTTTAGAAGATGTATTAATTTTCAGCTTTATGTATTTTTCTGCTCAAATTGTGCATAGGGATGAACAGATGCACTTGTACATGTTGGCACTTTGCATATCCACACAGTTCCCTTTTTCGCTCTCCCACACATGGGCGTGTGCGCACACATATATTCATTCTCTATCCTACACTCACAGACACACACAATGTTCATTCTCTCTATCCTACACTCATACACACACACACACACACATGCATATGCTTATATTCATTCTCTGTGCCACACACACACACACACACAACCACTTACACAACAATCACAAACCCACATTCATGCATGATTGAAGAAGGGCGAAGTAGAGAATTTTGTTTTTGTTGATTAGCTAAGAAATGGTGAATCAGTGGACCAGTTGATTTGGGGGCACTGTTGTTGCTTTGCTTTTGGATGTTTGTTTGTTCATTGTTGCCAATGCTTCGATGCTTGCTGCATTGCTGGATATTGATGTTATTGTGGCGTATGGGTCATTTTCTGTCTTGTCAGTCACATTGCCATTGTCATCACTTCCACTGTTCTTGCACATGTTCCAGACATGCATTTACGAAGGAGAAATGTTATGATTGTGACAGGTTTGCACCAGTTTTTTTTGTTTGTTTTTGTTTGGTTTTTTGTTTGTTTTTTTTTGTTTAAGGTTTTGCATATGAATAAGGATAACAGAAATTTATGTTTCTTGATGTTTTTATTTACATGGTCTTAAAGGATGTTTTTGTTTTCTGTTGATATATATATGGTTAATTTCATGGGTTTATAAACAAAGAGAGAATTTTTATTTTTAGAGTGGGAGGCATATACAAATTTGTCAACATTGCTGATTGTGTTTCAAATGCCAGTGAAAGATTTTCACTGACAGGATTTATTGCTGGCCAAACACCTTCAAGATACCAAAGAAAAACATAAGGACAACACTGAAGAGTACCAAGGATGACCTATAAATTGATTTTTCATATATTAATTTTCAGATCAGCAGGATGCCATATGGACTTTTCCTGAGCCACATAAATTTTACATTATTGCTCCATCTGTAATTCTTGTTGCTTAGAATTTCTTTCTCATTTCATGCCATTCTGTTTTGGATTTAAGAACATGTTTCCAAAATGTGCCTCGATGACTGCTATGATTTTGGAGCTAAAGATGTGTAAAAGAAAATACCTTTTCAGTTCATGGGACACAATACCCAAAAAGTCAAGATCGGGTTTGTCTTCCATCAGAAACAGTAGCTTGACTGTATCAGTGATCATAGCTCACTGTGAATGAAGTCATTCTCATCCACATGAAAATGGTGCATTTCTTTCTCTCGCTTATTATTATTGTTTTTTATTTATTTATTTATTTTTTTAATATGTTCTCTTTTTGCAATGAATTTCCTCTTGCTTTCATATGATAATCAGGCAGATGATTGTGTTCAATCTTTGGATTGAGTTCTCATGATAATTTGAATTAAAAAAGAAAAGTGAAAAGAACGTTTTCACTGAGTGCTTTTATTATGCAAGTCTCTCGCTCTCAGGGATTTGGACAGAAAATTTCCTTTTTAAGCTTCATAGTAACGGTTGCAAACATTTCATTTATACTAAACACACAGGATATGTGTGAATGTACACATAAATACACACATTATTATGAGTGTTTTCAAAACTCGAGCGAGTAGGATTTGACATGGATGAAATACATGCCTTGTACAAACATTTTGTCTCCTAATTTTTATTAAAAAATATTTTAAGTGTGATTTTGTTTGTATGACTTATAAGCTTATCTCTGATCAATGCGGCAAAATAACAATGAAACCATGACTTATTTATTCAAAGTATCTGATATTTTAGCAGATCATTTTCTAAAGGGCGCGAGTATGCATGTTATTAACAACTACTTTATCAGTGTTAGTGAGAGGGAGATAAAAGTTGAACATACACAAAATTGCAAATTTTTTTGAAGAAACGCCCCCCCCCCACCCACCCCCAATTCTCCCGCTGGCGCACACAACTTGTCTCTTGGTATTTTGGAGTACATGTTTGTTTTTTTTGTGTTGTTTTTTGCTCTCTAAAATCGATTGGCAGTGATTCCATTAACACGTTGAGGATTGTGTCCCAGAGAGAGAACAGAAGTAATTTGTATCATGAATCATTTTTGTTGAACAATATTTTGTTGAGTTCTCTCACTAGTTTTCTGTGGTCAGTTTTTAATCCAAGCGTTCTGCTGGCTTCAGTTTGATATTTGTTGCTGCTGTTGTTAATTTCCTAGGAGTGATGAACATGACTGACTTATTTCGTCAGACTGATGAACAAGACTCTATCACTGTGTTTTGATACACTTGGGTCATTCTGAATGTCAGTGCCCCTTGTATTGTGTAATACAGCACATGTACATTTGAAACTGACTGTGTTTGGTGTGTGTGGATCTGAAAACATTAATTTTTAGAAATCAAAATTACAAGGGAACCCTAGTATAATGTAAATTCAAGCAGCTTTCTCCACAGTCAACGAATTACTGTTATGTAGAGTCTTTTTATAGAAAAAAAGAAGCAAGTCTTAAGACGCCCACTTTCATGATTACAAATGTTTAGGAAGAAATGTCAAAGCACATAGTTAATTCGCCACCTTCATCTGCTGCATCTTGGTTATACATTGTCTCATAATCAAAGACATGCACACATACACATACATGCACGCACACACACCTACATCCACATTAGGGAGGAAAAATCAGAGCAATGTCATACAGCATCAACACACACACACACACACACAGTGCCTGTTAGATATTAAAGGAAAAAAAGCTTTATTAGACATGATTCTAAAACAATCACACGTTTACACATTTCAAAATCTGGAAAAAAAGCTTTATTAAACATGATTCTAAAACAATCACATGTTTACACATTTGAAAATCTGAACACGTCTGACAACCACAACATCATAATATTTGGCAATAACATGCAACACACACACTGATGCCAAAGTCCTGGCAAACAAGGTACACTGCAGTCTTTGTAGTTTTTATTCTTAAATTGTACATGTAACCACATTTTCAACAACCACTGCTAATTTTCTTCCCTGTTGTATGTCGATGACCACATGTAAAATTATATGAATTTGTCATCTCATGACATGACATCAAGGAGGAAATGTTTCCAAAAGCACAGATGATACACTGAGTTGGCCACATCTGTGTTGTTGTCACAACAGGCATTTCTGTCTCCGTTACTGTTGTTAAAAAAACCCAACTGAAATCCATGTGTAAATCTTTGTTCATATCCTTCTGTGTATGCTTTTTTCCCCTTAGTGGACTTTTCATCCTTTTGTGGGACTGTAAAAAGAAATTTAATGTCCACTGAAATGAAGTCATTGTCGAAAAGGCAGGGGGAAAAACAACAAAAACTGGTTACATAAAGGCATTGAACATGTGTGTACTCCTGATCTTCCTGTAGTTAAATTGACATAATAGACTTATAAGTCTTGTTTGATGGCCACTGGAACTTGAAAAACATTCCTCCTCTTCTTCTCATTTTTTTTTTTTTTTTTTTATGGGACTAGCACCCCCTGCTTTGATTCTTTCCAAAACATAGGGGTTGTCTCTGTATTATTTCTGTTTCCTCGAAGGGAACCATTGTCCTCCCAGAACTTTGTTGTCATTAGTCTTCCTCTTCTTCCTTGATAAATTTACCTGGAGGTTTCTAGGTGGAAGATGCTGGTCACAAAGCAGAATCAGTATCAGTAACTCCAGGAAGTGTCACTGTGTTCGGACAAATCCATATTATATGCTACACCACATCTGCCAAGCAGATGCCTGATCAGCAGCATATCCCAACGTACTTAGGCCTTGATAAAAAAAAAGAAAAGAAAGAAGAAACATCATTAATTAATGAATTAATGATTAAAATAAATGAATAGATAAATGATTTTTTAAAAGTAATAATAATTAAAGAAATTCAAAACAAAACAAAAAACAAAAAAACAACAACAAAAAAACAATGCAGTAAGTGGCCAATGATTCAGTCTGAAGTGAACTTGACGTTCCATTTCTTTTCCTGCTTGTTAAAGGCGGGGGGTTAGACGGTGTACTGTAGGTGTGCTGGGAAGAGATGAGTCAAAGACCGCAACAACAAAGTCATCCACCTTTGAAATACCATCAGGTTACGTTTGGTGGTTGGATCATTCAAAAACACACAGAAGTATTTGTGACAACAGGTCCAGAAATATAGTATGATGGAACAATATATATTTTCCAAATCATGGAAATCATGGTGCACCACAATGTGACGAGAACTGAGACAGTTTTGAAAACTATGGTGTATCATACAACAGTCTTCACAATTCTGACCATGTCAGACAACTATGTACATGTCAAGTCTGTAAGTACATGAGTACGAAGGTCTTGAACATGTGTCCACACTGTGTTTCAGTGGTCTTCAACACACACACACACACACCATCCCAAACCCAACTTTCTGTCTCTCACAGGAGACAGACCATAGTGACTGACAATATAAACATTTAGGTCCAGGAAAATATTTCAAACCTCTGCATGCAACACCATCAGTTTGAAAAACATTAACTTCATGCTGATAGAACGAAAAAGAAATCCACCCACCCAACACTACAACACAAATACCACACACACACACACACACACAATGACATGCACATCTATATATATTTTTCATTTATTTCTTTGTATTCTTTTGATACTTATTTCCACGCTTGATTTGCACGCAACCTGTTCCATTTTATTATGGTGTCAATTTGATAGGCGAAAAAAAAAAGAAAAAAAAAAAAAAAAAGAAAAAAAAAAAAAAAAAGAAAAAATGATTCAATTCACGTGAGACTTTCACTTGTGAAATATTCTGCCACACTGATAACAGAATTATATAGTCTCTGTTCATGAACAAGACATTTTGTTGGGTGGTGGATGGCGTGTGGTTGGGGGGCGACTCCCAGCAATACTACTAATTTACATTCATGCTGTTTTAGCTCCGCTACATCGTTGTTTTTTTTGCAAAGTATTGCTCGACCACTGGTGCACAGAATGATCTCAAAATCCGAAGCAGACAAATAATACACACTACACTGCGCTCCTCTGTCAACACTTGTTCGACGCCTGAGTTGCTACATGCATGTTTGTGATACAGCTGCGATGATGCTGTACACGTTGGTGATCTCCCTTGCATCCTTTCGGCTCCCCATAAGCATGACGTGCTTCTTCTCGTTCGTTAGAAGGACACCTGCAGTCTCCGCGAGGAAGGCAGCTGTACGTTGCAGATCCTCCACACAGCTGTAGTAGGTAGAGATTCTGGGGTGCGTGAGGTACAAAGCTAAGATTGATTTTATGACTTTGTTTATTGGTTACATGTATCTCTTTTTTTGCACTGTGCATTTAGTCCGCATAATGTTTTCTTCCTGTTCATTTAGGCTATTATTTATTTATTCATTTATTTATCTATTCATTCATTCATTTATCCATTTATTTATACATCTGTTTATTCATGCATTCATGTATCCACGTACTCATTTAATTATTTATTTATTTATTACATCATCCTTCGCTGGCAGCATCGGGAAGTCAGACTGAGCGGGATTGTTAGATTTTCAATCTCCCGCCGCTGTAATCGTGAACAGGACTAACCGTTGAGTTGTGTCTAGATAAGGATCATTTTTTGCCATGGTGGATACAAGTTCATTGCCATCGCTGATATATCTGATGAGTCCACATGCAGGAGACGAAACTGCACTGAGGCAAAATCAGACATTTTTTTAGATTAGTGTCTCCCACGGCCCCTGCATAGTAGAGAATTCAAATGCACCCCCACACCCCTCTCTTCCCAGTAACTGTCTTTGGACGGTTTTAAGCCCGCCTTTCTCGGAAAAATTCCGGTAAGGACAGTATGTTTTACGTAATTTAGCATTTATGGACATGTAGATTAATTATTATATATTGTAAAAAGTAAAAATCCACCACATGTTCGCTCGCAGTCTCCACCCCACCCCCTTATTTCGATCAGGGCGAACAAAATCCCTAACTGAAACAATTAAACTACTGCAGTGCATTTTCTGTCAAAAGGGATACCAAACTCCATGCGCGTACAATGAATTTCAAAGCTTTGTTTCTCACTAACAAGTAGCCTACTTTGGTTTTGATTACCGTGCATTCTTTTTCAGTTCTGGCTGTTGTTGTTTAAAAACAAGGTTAAATATCGTGTAAATCAGAAAGAAAAACAAGAACACAAAACACCACAACCAACAACAATTATTTGTCACAATCAAATCCCGATCTAAAAGACAAAATTACACACACACACACACACACACACACACACACACACACACGTCCGTCGCCCCACCTCGGCCCCCACGCATTAACCCCCACGCGCGCACACACATGTATTACCCCCCATCCTCCCTTCGTCTAATATTACTTACAAGTGAAAAGACGTTAAACTAAAGAAAGAACACACACACACACACACACACACACACACACACACACACACACACACACACAGAATCAAACCGCATTTTTATCACTGTATTGAATTACCTCCACTTCTGAACTAGTTTTGATTGAACACGGGTGGGATACATGTTGGTGCATGCCAAAGAACCCACGGTGAGGAGGAAAAAACAAACAAAAATACTTATGAAGATCTCTCAGAAAGAAGCTATAGGCTTCTTGTCACTGCAATTCGTTATATACTCCTCACCCGCAGCCACCCCCCCAACCCCCCCACACACCCCTGCATCCTCTTCCTCTCCCCTAACCCTACTCTCTGCCCACTCCCCATTTTTACATGCAAATAACATTTTCCAGCGGGTGAAAAACAGAGAGAGAGAGAGAGAAGTAGGGGATGGGGGGGGGGGGGGAGGGGGGGTGGGGGGGGGGGGGGGGGTTGAGGCTGATAGTGTTGTAGGGAGAAAGACGAACGATTCAGCAGTTATCAAACTATAATAATAATTATTTGCGAAAATCAGCAACAGAATTCTATCCAGGATGGCCAACGTTGCCACAGAAGTTTGGGGCAACGGCAAAAAATCAACAACAACAACAACCCGTGAACGACGCAATGAAACAACCTGTATCACCCATAAATCAAACAAGACACATCCCGAGCAAAGCCTCGGACTCAGCACTGCACAACACATTCCAAAACAATACACCGGCTAAATCTTCAGCAATTCAACATACAAAAGAGAGTTCTTCCTATGTAGAACATTCCATTGTTACTCACCAAATAACTCATGAACATACATGTTATATAATCATGCTATAAGTGACCACTCATGACCTGTCTTGAGACCATGGGAAAAATCATATAATAGAAAAGATCAGATTGATAAATGTTACTATTTAGTAATTACATACTGCACGTGCTGTCAGTCAAGACTGGTCATGCTTTGTTATTGCCCTTGCCTGGTCATGCCCCATTTCGTGCACCTGATCAAAAGAAGATTACAGAGAGAGAGAGAGAGAGACCGTGGGGGAACTGGGGAGGATGTGGGAAGGGTGGTAGATTTCAAGTGCGAAATGTTCAAAAGGCGGGATAAAAGTTTTGAAACTGAAGTTATCCCCATTTATCTTAGACGATTGAGACCTGAGACGTGCATGGAGACCGGAGATTGTTGAAACACAAAGTGTCCAGTGATTGTAGATCGTTGAGACACAAGATGTCCAGTTATATCCCTTCGACCACAGATGCGAACGTATTGAATGAAACCCATGCCTCATGTTGGCTGACAGAAAACCTACCATGCAGGAAAGCGTGAAAGAACATCGTGACTTTTTTTTTTTTTTTTGGTTTCAAGCAAATATCTGTACCCCAACCAATAAGGGAAACGGACGAGTAGCGAATAAGTGAAATGCTTTCTAAACGGTTATTTTGTTGCAATGGACGTTGCAGCTTTTCTTTTTGAAGTTATAATTATTATTACTGGGTGGGGGAGGGGTGGGTTGCGGACGATCCACCAGTGTCAAGTTCGTCTTTTCACGGTCACTCACGCTGAAGTCTCCGAGACATACACACTTAATTCATTCCCCATACAAGAGGAGGAGACGTGCAAGTTGGAATTCAAGACAGAGGTTTGATGCAGGCTTATAACACACGTGCATCTATTACACGCTGGCATGCATGTAATTTTGCTGATGGTTGGCAACAAGTGCGCGAATAGTCTGGAGGATTGTGAAATAGAAGGTATAAAGACGTGTCAGATTTAACCCACAGTGATTTTTGGTTTGTAACGTTAAGCAGTTAGCATTTCGGTATCGAGTTGTGTGTGTCCTTGCTTTATTTGGAACACTTTTACTGTTATTGTTTACTTACCGAAAGAAATACAAAATCGCGCGCGCACAAACACACATACACAGACGCGCGCGCGCTCACTCACACATACACACGCATGCATACGCATGCACACATGTACGCCCACACACATCGACACACACAAAGTCTCTTTAATGGCTCAATCAAAAGTTAATTTCGACAAACCGCAGTACCAACAGTAAGTTGCAATGTAGAGTCAGACGGACAGACAGAGAGAGAGAGAGAGAGAGAGAGAGAGAGAGAGCCAAACTATCAACACGCACATGAAATTAAGTCAGCATTACAGTAAGATCATTTATAACTGGATTCGACTCGATACACCAAAGATGACGACTCACACCAAAAATACGTACATACAGTATGTTACATAAATCCTCTATGTCCTACTTAGGAGACAAGTCATTTCCGCAAATGCCTTATATATATGAGGGCAGCTCACGGCGTATTAAAATATCCCAGTTTCAAGTCCGTTCAGTCCCATTCTCTCTAACCATCCGTGGAAATCTTTCCTTTCATTATCGTAAATGCTGAATTATTAATTAGAAACGGCGCACTTCACTGAGCAAGGTATCGGGTTAACAATACATTCTTTTGGACATGGAAGGTAAGTGTAGCCTAACTCAGGGCTACTTTCACACACACACACACACACACACACACACACACGCACGCACAAACCACACACACACAAAATAGCGCGCGCATTCGCCTCCCACGGGCGCGCAGAAAGTTAAAAGCACTGTGAACAAAAGACAACCACTGATGTAAAAAGAATTATTGATAGAAACGTGTACAGTTGGCCCTGGAAAAAGAAATCAGACTGATGGTAAACTGGGTAATTCTAACTCGTCTACCAGATATAAAGTAGGTTTCCTATAATGGAAATAACGTTTTGAACCCAGTGTCTCTGTTTCCGTTATCTCACTCGAAAGCTTAAAACATTCGATCACTTCCGGTTGTTACGTTTACAGCCGTACGTATTTCTATGATTACAATTACGTAGCCCAATGTTTTGCAAAATAATCAATGACCAACCAGAGCATGCATTAGCCTACACGGGCCCACGGCTGCTACATACCGAAGTTACCACCCACAGAAGTCTACATCCCACACATTCCACAAACCCTTCTACAAACCGTGTGCACATAGGTCTAATTAAAACGTTCAAGCAACACTCTGATGCTTCACTTGACTGGAGTTTGTGGACGCACGTGTGCCTGAACTTGCACAAGATGCCATCGTCACGTACACAGTCCATGCACTGTGGTTCTGGCACTACACAACAGGTATGCACTTATACTGTGCAGCCAACGATGAATGAATCCTTGTCCAGGAAACGAAGACTCATGTGAACGCGGAAAGTTCACACACACACACACACACACACACACACACACACACACACACACACTGATAATTAACTGCACAGAGATTGAACTGAGAGTCGTCAGGACAATATCAGAATTACCTTCCACTAAACACCAGTACAGATGCCACAGAGTTGTTTAGGTCAATATCAGAATCACTTTCACTAAACAGACTGCGGTACCGATGCCACTTGTTTCAATCTCCGACGATAATTATCAGCACACGAACCCGGCATATTGACTGTTAAACTCTGGCAGTTGAGAGATGAAAAAGATGAAACGCTACAGGAATATTCATATATATATATATATATATATATATATATCTCTTCGTCTTTGGCAAGACTTGTACAGAGGTACGGACATGTCTCCGCCATGCACATTGTCAGTTCCAAACTGGAAGCTGAGGAACCAAAAAAATGGTTTTCCGCAAGTCACAGCAGCCAGCAAGCTGATTTATGCTTCATACGTGGACCAGACATGTTTTGAACAGTCCAGAGATCACGAGGACTACACTATACCAAAACAACGTTGCTCACAGTTCTTTCCACAGTTGACGTGAAGGTCTTCTCTAACAACGCATGTTCATACACAAGTTGGCAATCGATTGAAATCAACCAACAGTCCCCACACCTTCGCACACTTGGGAATTAAAACATTATTTTCTGTCTTCCCCGATGTGTGATGCGATATTCGACTGGTGTTTCTGGAAGTTTCATGTGCGCATGAACAATGGCATTTAAACGTCTGTTCTTTGTTCAGCACAACACGTCTTGCAGGTTTCAGTCTTACACACACAGACACACAACGTCATACACACGGCTGCTGATCACGTTTTGAAGCCAGAAGCCAGAATCATGAGCCTGTTTTCCATCTTCCAGACGGTGTTAACTGGCGGCACTCGAAAGCTGAATGAAGTCCACCTGATCGTTCGTTCTGACAGGCTTTGTGCCCGCGCCAGAGACAGTGGAAGGGCAGTCACATCGTTCAGTGCATGATCTGAGTGAGCGCTCACACAACCGTTAGTAGTGACTGCTTTGGAATGACACAGAACGCGAACGATCGAAACGCTTATTTGTTCACATCTTGCACGCACGCACGCACACGCACACGCACACACACACATTGAAACACACATAAGAATAATGACAAGGGACGCACCTTCCTAAATAAAAAAACAACAACAAAAACAACAAAAACATCAACAACATCCGCACATGTAAATTATTAATTATTATGGTTCACAATAACACCCAAAATTCCAGACGTAAACACTTTGTACAAGAATCCACACCAGTTCCCCTCTGCACCCCAGAAGGAATACCCCTCGCGCCCTCAAATGTAAAGAAAAAACCAACAAAAACATGAACAACAACAACAACAACAACAAAAAAAAAAAAACACCATCAGAGTGAACAAAGAAATGTGTGAAAAAATAGTGAACCGCTTCACAGAATATCCAGAGTACAGATCTTCGTGTCAACATCAGAACAATCGATGTTGCAGAAAAAAGAAAAGAAAAAGAAAACAAAACTGACTACACCTAACACACACAACGAGGACTGTCAAAGTACTCTGCAGTGTACATAAACCTCTCTGCAGTGTACATAAACCACTCTGCAGTGTACATAAACAATCACACAGCGTTGTTTATTCATAAGTTTGAATCACCAAAGACATTCAGGAGAGTCAGTCAGTTTTCACATTCAATGTTAATGTCGACAATATATATATATATATATATATATATATATATATATATGATGCCAGCAACAGTTTTGTTACAGGTGTGGAGAGCTCTTTGGTCAAAGCCAGTTTTGGACATGAGAAAGTGATCATGATGATTATCTGTTGAAAACATTGACAAAGAAAGCTACTGCAAACATCTGGTAACGTTATAAAATTCAGCTCTTCTCTCTCTCGGTTTCTCCAGTTCTCTCTCTTTAAAAAAAAAAAAAAACAACATTTTTTAAAATTTTTTAGCTCACGGTGGAAAACAGAATCAATGTCACTGTTTGAAGAGAAAAAAAGTCAGCTTCATACCAGTGGTTCTGAAGAAAAAAGAAAAGAAAAAAAAAAGACAAAAAAGAAACGCCGTTTCACTTGTGATCCCATGAAAAGTCACATTTTTTAGCTGTTGAAAGTGATTAATGAAAAACTACAAATACAACAACAATTGAAAAAAAACAAAAACAAAACAAAACCGTCTCAACTGAGCGCTAACTGTCACAGTCATTAGCATTGTCCTTCTCGTTATCAAGTGGTGAACCGTCAACTGGTAATGAAGATGAAAAGAGATCGGAAGATAAAGAGAACAAGTGCAAGGGAAATTACTCCAGTGCACTGACAGCAGATTCAAACCAGTCGCCTCGTTCACAACAAATCAGTTCCAGGAGCTCGCGACCAAAGGGAGGAAACTCCAGTTTGTCACTTGGAATGCAGACGCTGGTCTGTGAGAGTGACGCACAAATTAGCAGTGACGTCACTGTCAGTCTAAAGCTAGACCACATCACGATGGAAGTTGAGGTAACGTTTTTCTCATTTCCACATATTATCAGTAAAAAAATTGCCAGTGCACTGCTATACAAATATTGTGAGTTTGTGATACTTATGCCAATGGAACTTGAACATGTCTTGGTGTTTTTAATTATTTGAAAGTCACCAAACTTCTGTTAAGATTTCACAAAGAGAAATAACCACAACTGGAAAAAAAAAAACCAAAAAAAAAAAAAAAACCACGCGTCGCTCTCATCCACTGGTTCAAAGTCTGCGAAGTGATTATATGTCGAAAACGTAAACTCGCCAAACGAACTAAAATGAAATGGTATATTGTTGTCTTACAGCATTCCTAATTGTTGCCATGACTGTGCTGTCTTACAATATTTATTTCAGATTGTCATGTTTTGTATTACAGTATTCATTTCTGATGTTGTCATGTGTTATCTTCCAGTGTTTCTGATTGTCATCATGTGTTATCTGACAGTATAATTTCTGATTGTCGTTATGTGTTGTCTTACAGTGTTTCTAATTGTCGTCATGTGTTATCTTGCAGCTGGGTAGAAATAAACGATCATAATGGTGAATTTAACAGTCTTTCAGCTGTTTTAGAGGATAGTTTTCTTTGAGGAATAGGCCTATCTGTAATCACTGTCAAGTTTTTTTTTTTGGTCTGATATCATCAGCGATGGAGATACGTACATAAATGTATACAAAGACGTAACCCCCCCTCATCCCCCCCCCTTACTCCCCCCTCCAAGCAAATTAAACAAAATATATATTGACTGTCCCGTATATTGCCTCTCAGACATCTATATATATATATATATATATATATATATATATATATAATGTGATGGAGACTCTGGAATGAACAGTGCTCGCGATGACTGATTTGAACGGAGTTCCAGCTGGCTAGCAGAGAAGGGAGGAATGTAGTGAAAGGTTCATGGGATGGTTACAATGTCACTTTCTGAAGATGTGTCGTGGTTTGGTTCCCTGTGACTTTCATCTGTCTCAATGCTGGAGGTGCTAGGCAGCTTCGGCTTGAAGCTGTGTGCCTTCAGTGAGCGAAAGTGACTGATTTTGTGTGTCTCTTTAATGAGCTGGAGTTAACTGAAGTTGTGTGTGCATTTAATGAGCTAGAGTTACTGAAGTTGTGTGTGTGTGTGTGTGCCTTCAATGAGCTAGGAGTTACTAAAGCTGTGTGTCCCTTTAATGAGCTAGAGTTACTTAAGTTGTGTGTCACTTTAATGAGCTAGAGTTACTAAAGATGTGCATGTCTTTAATGAGCTAGAGTTATTGAAGTTGTGAGTGCCTTTAGTAAGCCAAGAGTTACTGAAGTTGTGTGTTCCTTTAATGAGCTAGAGTTACTGAAGATGTGCATGTCTTTCATGAGCTAGAGTAACTGAAGTTGTGAGTGCCTTTAATGAGCTAGAGTTACTGAAGATGTGCATGTCTTTCATGAGCTAGAGTAACTGAAGTTGTGAGTGCCTTTAATGAGCTAGAGTTACTGAAGATGTGCATGTCTTTCATGAGCTAGAGTTACTGAAGTTGTGTGTCTCTTTAATGAGCTAGAATTATTCAAGTTATATGCCCCTTTAATGAGCTAGAGTTACTGAAGATGTATGTCTTTAATGAGCTAGAGGTACTTAAGTTGTGTGTGCCTTTAATGAGCTAGAGGTACTGAAGTTGGTGTGTCTTTAATGAGCTAGAGTTACTGACGTTGTGTGTCCTTTCAATGAGATACAGTTGATAAAAGTTGCGTGTGCCTTTAATGAGCAACAGATACTTAAGTTGTCTGTGCCTTTAATCAGCTATAGTTAGTAAAGCTGTGTGTGTCTTTAACTAGGTAGAGTTACTTAAAACGTGTGTCTTTAATGAGCTTGAGATATTAAAGATATGTGTGTTTTTAATAAGCTAGAGTTACTGAAGTTGTCTGTGTCTTTAATGAGCCAGAGTTGCTGAAGTTATGTATGCTTTTTATTAGCTGGATTTACTGAAGTTGTGTGTGCCTTTAATGAACCAGAGTTACTGAAGTTGTGTGTCCATATAAAACAGCTAGAGTTACTGAAGTTGTGTGTGCCTTTAATGACTACGGAAGTATGGAGACGGTCTGACATGTCTGTCTGATGCATTGTCTTTGAGATACTTGGCACACGTCAGCTGTAATGTGCATGTCTGATGACTATTATGCTTTGCCAGTCAACCAGGCAATAGTCGACAGCTGCAGTGACGAACGTCTGCAGTGGCTGGTTGTCTGATGTGTTGTTTTTCAGGTGGACTTACAGAGCTTGGTGATTGCTGATGGTGGTTGTCCTGCTGATGATGGTTGTCCTACTGATGATGGTTGTCCTACTGATGGTGGTTGTCCTGCTGATGATGATGGTGGTTGTCCTACTGATGGTGGTTGTCCTGCTGAAGATGGTTGTCCTGCTGATGGTGGTTGTCCTGCTGATGATGGTTGTCCTACTGATGATGGTTGTCCTGCTGATGATGGTTGTCCTGCTGATGATGGTTGTCCTACTGATGGTGGTTGTCCTGCTGCTGATGATGGTGGTTGTCCTACTGATGGTGGTTGTCCTGCTGATGGTGGTTGTCCTGCTGATGATGGTTGTCCTACTGATGATGGTTGTCCTGCTGATGATGATGATGGTTGTCCTGCTGATGATGGTTGTCCTGCTGATGGTGGTTGTCCTGCTGATGGTGGTTGTCCTGCTGATGATGGTTGTCCTACTAATGGTGGTTGTCCTGCTGATGGTGGTTGTCCTGCTGATGATGGTTGTCCTGCTGATGATGGTTGTCCTGCTGATGGTGGTTGTCCTGCTGATGATGGTTGTCCTACTAATGGTGGTTGTCCTGCTGATGGTGGTTGTCCTGCTGATGATGGTTGTCCTGCTGATGATGATGATGGTTGTCCTGCTGCTGATGGTTGTCCTGCTGATGATGCTTGTCCTGCTGATGATGGTTGTCCTGCTGATGGTGGTTGTCCTGCTGATGATGGTTGTCCTGCTGCTGCTGATGATGTTTGTCCTGCTGATGATGGTTGTCCTGCTGATGATGGTTGTCCTGCTGATGATGATGATGGTTGTCCTGCTGATGATGGTTGTCCTGCTGATGGTGGTTGTCCTGCTGATGGTGGTTGTCCTGCTGATGGTGGTTGTCCTGCTGATGATGGTTGTCCTGCTGATGGTGGTTGATGATGGTTGTCCTGATGATGGTGGTTGTCCTGATGATGTTTGTCCTGCTGATGATGGTTGTCCTGCTGATGATGGTTGTCTGGTTGTCCTGCTGATGATGGTTGTCCTGCTGATGATGGTTGTCCTGCTGATGATGATGATGGTTGTCCTGCTGCTGATGGTTGTCCTGCTGATGGTGGTTGTCCTGTTGATGATGGTTGTCCTGCTGATGATGATGATGGTTATCCTGCTGATGGTGGTTGTCCTGCTGATGATGGTTGTCCTGCTGATGGTGGTTGTCCTGTTGATGATGGTTGTCCTGCTGCTGATGATGATGGTTGTCCTGCTGATAGTGGTTGTCCTGCTGATGATGGTTGTCCTACTGATGATGGTTGTCCTGCTGATGATGATGGTGGTTGTCCTGCTGATGGTGGTTGTCCTGCTGATGGTGGTTGTCCTGCTGATGGTGGTTGTCCTGCTGATGATGTTTGTCCTGCTGATGATGGTTGTCCTGCTGATGATGGTTGTCCTGCTGATGATGGTTGTCCTGCACACTTGTCTCTCAGCAGGACAGTAACGGTGAATGTCTATAATGTTACCGTCTATGTCGTCTTCCAGCTGCCGTGCATACATGTGACAGTTGTGACGAGTAATTTCAGTATCAGTATCAGTGTCAGTAACTCAAGGAGGCGTCACTGCGTTCGGACAAATCCATATACGCTACACCACATCTGCTAAGCAGATGCCTGACCAGCAATTTCAGTGTAATGATTGCCTTGTGTTGTATTTTGTTTTTTCAGTTGCACGTCCAGCACAACACAGCTGTGGTGAATATCTGTAATGATGAGTTTCCTGTTTGTCGTCGTCTGTCGGATAGCCGGGATAGAACAGCTGTAATGAATATGTATGATGACTTGTCTTCTGTTGTCGTCTGGTAGCACTTCAGGTGACAGCTGAAGCGACTGGGACTGCTCTGATTGTCTGGTGTGCCACTTCTTGCACCAGCTGAAGTCAGCTGTAATGAACGAGTGTGACTTTCTGGCTGACATGAATACATTTGACAATTGTCATGTATGTTGTTTTTGTGTTTAACAAAAAGTTAAATAAATAAATAAATAAATCAAAAGCTGTTACAAATGACGAATGCGCTAACTTTCCAGCATTGTTCTTCGGCTGTTTTGCAGAGGACTGTTGTGATGAATATCTATGATGGCTGTTCCTGTGAAGTTTGAGGTAGCAGACTTTGGACAGACACGATGAATGCATGTGAAGATTTTCCTATGTGTCCTGTGCAGTAGAACTTTCATTTGCAAGTTTTTTTTCTCCAAATATGTGATCTTAGATGTCATGATATTGTCCTGAGTATCACCTCTTAGCTACCGTGTAAAATTTCGTTGTGATAAATATTGTTTTTATCTTTCAGCTGTCTGACACAGGAAGGCTGTGACAGTGACTGTGTCCGTAGTCTTGTGTCTTACTTCATTTGCACTTGCGTTATGTTAGGGACTAACTATTACTAACATAAATGATAAGCGATAGCTGTCTTGTATTGTCAATTATATTCCTGACAGGAAACACCTCTTACGATTATATACGATTTTTTTCCATATCCACTTTCAGAAGACAACTGTGATTATAATTACTTTTTTTTGCCCCCAGCTTGTTGGCAGAAGACAGGTGTAGTGAAGAACTATGATAAATATCTAAGATTGATATATATCTGATGTTTGTTTCATTGTTGTCTTTACCAACGGGTCCACTTGAGGGAGGATGCTATAATGAATATATAATGAAGGTTGTCATGTGTTTGCTTAACATGAAATACACCTTGGACAGGCGTGATGCATGGATGACAGGATTGCCTTTGATGATCGTCTCGTGTTGTCTGTCACTTGACTAACAATGGACAGGTATTTTGAATACCTGCGATGCAAAACCTAAATTGTGTTTCTGGAGCATCTCTGTGGACAGGCAGGATGAATACCTGTGATAAATGTCTTCTTTCTCTGTGGATAGCTATGACGGATGTCGGTGATTTTTCCCCTATGTTGTCAGTTTGGAGAATTACCTTGGAAACCAATGACGAGTACCTGTGATTTTGCCCAGTGCAGTCTGTGAGCTGACTCACCGTCGACAGCTATGATGTATACCAGTGATGAATACCTATGATGAAAACCTACGATGCCTGATCTATGTAGTCTTCTCCTCTGGAGAATCCACACATACAGCATACGATTTTGCGGTTTTGTCCAGTGCTGTCTGTTAGTTGATTCACCATGGACAAACTGTAGTGATGGTGATGGTGGCCTACACTGTCTCTCTGAGCCATCACTGTGGGCGCTATGTTGAATACCCATGATGATAGGTATGTGTGTTGTCTCCATAGTGCATTTCTGTGGACACCCATGACGAATACCTGTGATGATTACCTATGGTGACTACCAGGTGTCGTTTCTTTGGAGCATCGCTGTGAACACTCATGATGAAATACCTGTGATGAGTACCTACGATGACTGCCAGGTGTCGTTTCTTTGAAGCATCACTGTGGACACCAATGATGAAACACCTGTGATGATTACCTATGATGACTGCCAGGTGTCGTTTCTTTGGAGCATCGCTGTGAATACTCATGATGAATACCTGTGATAAGTACCTACGATGACTGCCAGTTGTTGTTTCTTTGGAGCATCACTGTGGACACCCATGACAAATACCTGTGATGATTACCTACGGTGACTGCCAGATGTCGTTTCTTTGGAGCATCGCTGTGAACACTCATGATGAAATACCTGTGATGATTACCTACGGTGACTGCCAGGTGTTGTTTCTTTGAAGCATCGCTGTGGACACCAATGATGGAATAAATACCAGTGATGAGTACCTACGGTGACTTCCAGGTGTTGTTTCTTTGGAGCATCACTGTGGACACCAATGATGAAATAAATACCTGTGATGATTACCTACGATGACTGCCAGGTGTCGTTTCTTTGGAGCATCACTGTGGACACTCATGATGAAATAAATACCAGTGATGAGTACCTACGATGACTGCCAGATGTCGTTTCTTTTGGAGCATCACTGTGGACACCAATGATGAAATAAATACCAGTGATGAGTACCTACGATGACTGCCAGATGTCGTTTCTTTTGGAGCATCACTGTGGACACCAATGATGAAATAAATACCAGTGATGAGTACCTACGGTGACTGCCAGATGTCGTTTCTTTTGGAGCATCACTGTGGACACCAATGATGAAATAAATACCAGTGATGAGTACCTACGGTGACTGCTACGTGTTGTCTGTCTGGAGCACCTCTTGTGGACAACCATAATGAATAACCAGTGTTGTGTCTGGTGTCTCTCAGCTGACCGACAACGCCCAAAAAAGAAGCGGGCTGGGGAGAGCTGTGCTTGATGGGCGGTGAGTTGAGCAAGTGGACAGCGGTCAGTCAGTTACAAGGTGAGGCAGAGCTGCTGAGGGACGGTCACCATGGTTACCAGGGTCACCAGGGTCATCAGCACTGAGGCCTGGCGTCCGCTGGACGACCCCGAGATCCTCCCGGTCTTCGCCCCGGGTTCTGGTGGAGGACAGTCAACACAGCGTGTCAGTTACAGTTATAGCAATAGTCATGATAATGATAACAATCATAATCATGATGATAATAACACCACCACCACCACCACCACCACCACTACCAACAACAACAACAAAAACCACACAAAAAAAACAAAAACAAGAATGATGATAACAACGATGCAGACTAACGTGACGTCCACAATTCCCTCCAGGAAGCATACAATTTTAAACACACACACACACACACACACACACACACACACACACACGCACACATACACACACACACATACACACACACATACACACGCACGCACACACACACACATACACACATACACACACACACACACACACACATACACACACACACACACATAAACACACACACACACACACACATACACACACACGCACGCACACACACACACACACACACACACACACACACGCACGCACACGCACACACACATACACACACACATACACACGCACGCGCACACACACACACACACACACACATATACACACGCACGCACACACACACACACACACACACATACACACGCACACACACACACACACACACACACACACACACACACACACACACACAACAACAACAACAAAACAAAAACAAAACAACAACAACACAAAAAACACACACACATACATACAATGACGGAAATCAAGATGGAATCGATGTAAATAAACTAAGATTTATCATGGACGAAAAACACCGCATTTCATTACAATAAGGCGAAATTGATGTTAAAAACAACAACAACAACTTAGGTATATACCAGATATAAATCGCCGCGTATAGTTACAATAATAATGAAAGAAAAATTCAACATAAACAGATTAAGATAATATGATGTGTGCAATAGAAAACAACAACAACAACAACAACAACAACAACAGCAACAAATCAGCAACAACAATCAAAAAAACATCAACACTACATATCAGATAAAGTGACAACCATGGTACATTTGATGCAAACGGGCAACGATGTGCAACGGAAGTTCAACACTGCTTGTCAGCTTTAGTGACTCTCAAAACACGTTAGCTCATCGTTGTTTTTCTCCTTCAGTATGATAGCACACAAAGTACATCAACATCACATCCACATTTATATTACAGCTTCCTTAACATCATCATCATCATCATCATCAGCAGCAGCAGCATCTCCAAAACACCCTATCAGCATCCTTATCACCACCACCATCACCTATGCCTCTCCATTACCATCATCCATAACATCATCAACCTAGCAACATCAACATCATATTCAGCTCCTCATCAACCCATTACCATAATCCCTATCATCATCATCATCATCATGAGTTGCACATCCCCTATTTTCATCATCAATATCATCATCATCATCATTGTCGTCATTCCAACCATTCCCTACCGCCACTGCCATCCATACCACCACCACCACAACGACGACTACGACTACTACTACTACTACTACTACTCATTCCTCTTATTCATCATCATCTCCAACCCACCCTCTCCTACCCCCCCCCCCCATTATGATCATACCCACCCTCCTCCTCCTCACCACCACCATCATCATCACCATGATCATCATCATCACCATCATCATCTCCAACCCGCCCTCTCCTACCCCCCCCCCATTATGATCATACCCACCCTCCTCCTCCTCACCACCACCACCATCATCACGATGATCATCATCATCACCATCATCATCTCCAACTCGCCCCCTCCCATTTCTCATTACGATCATGCCCATCACCACCACCATCATCATCATCATCATCATCACTATTACCACCACTATCATCATCACCCATCATTATCATCACCAATCGCCATCACTCCATCATCACTTCCAACTCGCCCCCTCCCATCCCCGATTACGATCATGCCCATCATCATCATCATCACTATTACAATCATCATCATCAATATCGTCACTATTACGACCATCATCATCATCATCTTCATCAACATCATCACCATCACCATCACACCATGATCATAACTTCCAACCAGCCCCCCCTCCCATGCCTTTTACGATCATGCCCATCATCATTATCACCACCCATCATCATCATCATCACCATCATCATCATCACCATCATCATCATCATCACCACCCATCATCATCACCACCATCATCATCACCCATCATCATCACCATCATCATCATCATCATCACCCATCATCATCATCATCACCATCATCATCATCATCATTATCACCCATCATCATCATCACCATCATCATCATCATCACCACCCATCATCATCACCATCATCATCATCATCATCATCATCATCCATCATCACCATCATCATCCATCACCACGACCTACCCGAGGAGTGCGCGGGCCGCCACCTGCCTTGGGCGTCCCTTCCACCCTGGGTACCCCGGCCCCCGCCCCCACCACCGCCACCCGCACTCCCACGGCCACCCTGTCTGCCGTGCCCCGCCCACGCCGTGACGCCCTTGGCCGCTCCCCCCTGGCCCCCCTCCGTGTGCACGCGTCTGTCGGCCTGGGGTCCTCCCGGTTTCCCCCCGCCCCGGGGCAGGGAGGAGGAGGGGGAGGTGGCACCATTCCTTCCCCCCGCGGCCACAGCGGCGGCGGCAGCGTTGTTGGTGGGGGTTGTGGTGGTGGTGGTAGTAGTGGTGGTGGTAGTGGTGGTGGTGGGTCTGGTTCTGGTGATAAGTTCTGTGAGGGGAGAGAGAGAGAGAGAGAGAGAGAGAGAGAGAGAGGTGATGCATCGTTAGTCTGTGCCTTCACCACATACACAGAGACACACACATACAAGAGAGAGAGAGAGACAGAGAGAGAGAGAGAGAGAGAGAGAGAGAGAGATGTGATGTATTGTCAGTCTGTGCTTTCACCACGTACACACACACACACACACACACACACACACAGGGAGAGAGAGAGAGAGAGAGAGAGAGAGAGAGATAGAGAGAGAGTCAGGCAGGCAGACAGACAGACAGACAGACAGACGGAAGCACACACGCAATCTCAAGCAAAGACCACAAAACCATAATTATCAATTGTTACAATGAAAACGATTGAACTTGCACACCGATTCATTCAAACAAACCCGAGTTCGCCCTAGATCAGCGTGTACAGAAATGAAACCCCATGAATATGATTAGATTCTTTCAGAAAAAAAGAGAAAGAAACAAAGAAAAAGAAAGTGATGTCAGTCAGTCAGTCAGTCAGTCAGTCAATTGATGGAGTCTCCCGTCGGTCCGACGGATGAGTAGGCAGGCAGGCTTATCTGTCGGTGTGTGTCCTCATGTGGGAGAAGAGGCCGATTCTGGATGCGCAGCACTTCCAACAGGTGTTGCAATGGAAGACGTCTCCAGAAGTTGAGCCCTGCTTCCTTCGCTCACGCTTCTCCTTAATGGCTAGCGTTCTCTTGTTTTCAAACATCTTTTTCAAACTTTTTTTTTTAAATTACTACTACCTTTTTTTTAAATTATTTTTTTTATTACTACTACCTTTTTTTTAATTACTACTACCTTTTTTTTTTTCAAATTTTTTTTTACATTATAGTTATTATTTATTTATTTATTTATTTGTGTAAGCTTATCTATTATTCATTCACCTTTTTTTTTTCTCCTCAAGGCCTGACTAAGCGCGTTGGGTTACGCTGCTGGTCAGGCATCTGCTTCGCAGATGTGATGTAGCGTATATGGATTTGTCCGAACGCAGTGACGCCTCCTTGAGCTACTGAAACTGAAACTGAAACTCAAACGTCTTTATGCCACTAGAGCACAGCATCCTCCAGCGATTAGCCAGGTTGCCTGACCAGCACAGGTGTAGTCAATTAACCAACCAGCAACCAACCAACCAACCAACATGCAGTCAGTCAACCGGTAAAGTTCGTCTCTGTTCATTCATTACATCCACGCGCTTATCGAGTTTCAAGTTTGACTTGTCCTTTCACTTCTACTTGAGGACGGGTGACTGTTACAAAATAATGATTTTCATGGAACACTGAATCAATCTGTCTGTGTGTTTGATTCCTCTGCCAATTGAAATCTCCCTCCCACAAACAATTTTTTTTTTTTTTTTAAACAAGGAAAAAAAATTCACTTTTTCACTCCAAACAGCCCATTGCAGTCATTGCAAAAGACGATTCCTTTTGACATTGCTGACAAAAGTTTGAAAGTGGTAATAAACTTTTGACACTGGTAATAAACTCTTGACATTGGTAACAACCTTTTAACATTGGTAGCCGACGCTGACAAAAGTTTGAAAGTGGTAACAAACTTTTGACACTAGTAATAAACTCTTGACATTGGTAACAACCTTTTAACATTGGTAGCCAACACCTTGTCATTGGTAAACAACTTTCGACTTTTTGGGGCGACTTCACCCATGCATCGTACAGTATGGGAGATAAAAAGCTGCGCTCTGTGCTTTGTCCATACGCGATTATTTCCCTTGTCACGAGCGGCACTGGATGCGAAGGAAGTCTGATAGAAGAAGGAAGAAAAAAGACTGAAGGAAATGGATCTGTGAGGAGTATGACAGTGAGTCGTGTCCGACTATGACCATCAGAACAGTAGAGGAGGCAACTGCTGCCCCGATTGTCTTGATTTTTTTTTAATGTGGATACTTATATAGCGCCTATATCGGTCAGAGACCAAGCTCTAAGCGCTTTACATACACGGGGACATTTGCACCACAGATTGCCTACCTGGGTAGAGCCGACTGACGGCTGCCACTGGGCGCTCATCATTCGTTTCCTGTGTCATTCAATCAGATTTCAGACGCACACTCATACACACTCAGACAGACATGTAACATTTTACGTGTATGACCGTTTTTATTTATTTACCCCGCCATGTAGGCAGCCATACTCCGTTTTCGGGGGTGTGCATGCTAGGTATATTCTTGTTTCCATAACCCACCGAACGCTGACATGGATTACAGGATCTTTAACGTGCGTATTTGATCTTCTGCTTGCCGTATACACACGAATGGGGTTCAGGCACTAGCAGGTCTGCATATAATATGTTGACCTGGGAGATCGGAAAAATCTCCACCCTTTACCCACCAGGCGCCGTCACCGAGATTCGAACCCAGGACCCTCAGATTGAAAGTCCAGCGCTTTAACCATTCGGCTATTGCACCTGTCTTGGCTAGACTTGGATCATAGCAGAGAGTGTCTTACCCAAGGGGAGTGCAGGTCTTGACCAATAATGAAGGAAAAAAATGGAGGTTGGAAGAGAGGAGGGATGAAGTGAAAGGCAAGGGAGGGTTGGACGGGTAGCGTCGGTAGTCAGGGGGTGGGTGGTGGTGGTGGGGGATCATGACGAGGAGTCAGGGAGGAGGGGTGGGTAGGGGTGCAGGTGGGGAGGGCGATGGGAGGTCAGGGGTTGGGGGCGTGGGGATGGGGGGGGGGGCGTGGGGGGGGGGAGGCGCGTGGAGGGGGGTGTTGAAGGGCGGGGTGAGTGGGGGGGGTGGAGAGGGGGGGGGGAGACGTTTATGAGTAATACGTGACGGATTGTTCGTTTCTTTGTCTCGATTTCTGTCTCTCTCTGACCAGACAGTGTCATCTTTTTGCTGGACGCCTCCTGACTGTTGGAAACCATACAGGTGTAGAAACACAGACACAGACACAGACACACACACACACACACACACACACACACACACACACACACACACACACACACACACACACAGACTGACCAGACAGTGTCATCTTTTTGCTGGACGCCCCAAGACTGTTGGAAGCCATACAGGTGTATTTGCCGAAGTCCTCCGCTTCCAGCTGGCGTATGGTCAGCGATAGGGTGATCATATCCGTTCCCACTTGGGGGTAGATGTTCACCTGTAACACACACACGCACGCACGCACACACACACACACACACACACACACACACACACACACACACACACACACACACACACACACACACACACACACACACACACACACACACTCCTTCTCAATATCCTCCTCCAATTTTATCCTTTCTCACTGGGGCAAACACACTGATGAAGAACTGTTCACCAGAGTTCTTCAGGTCTGTTTGTCGGATGTATGTCAAAGCCTAGAAGATCTCTACAGAGAGAGAGAGAGAGAGAGAGAGAGAGAGAGAGAGAGAGAGAGAGAAAATTAGTGACGTGGGGGTGGGTGGTGGGGGTGAAGGGGGCTATGGTAGTGGTGGTGGTGGTTGGTGGTGGTGGTTGGTGGTGTGTGTGGTGTGTGGTGTGGTGTGTGTGTGTGTGTGGGGGGGGGGGGAGGGGGGGTTGGGAGATGGGAGGAATGATGATGATGCACCGACCGTATACTTCTGGGTGTTGGTGATGTGCTGGCCCCTGAACTTCCAGAAGGCTTGGCCCTGGGGGAAGGCACTGACCATGCACTCCAGGATGGTGTCCTTGCCGCGCACCTGACTCAGGCGTCGGGTGGCCAGGGTGATCTCTGGCTTGACTGCAACACGCACAGCGGTGACACAAGGGGTGAGTGTGTGCAGGGGCGTGGGGGAGGGGGTGGGGGTGGGGGTGGGGTGGGGGGTGGTGGGGGGGTGGAAGAATGGTGGAGTGAGGGGTGGGGGTACATGAATGAGTGGGGGCATGGAAGATAGATAGATAGATAGATAGATAGAGAGAGAGAGAGAGAGAGAGAGAGAGAGAGAGAGAGAGAGAGAGAGAGAGGACATGGAAGAATGTGTGGATGAATGGATGGGGAAAATGTGTGAGCGAATGAACGCATGAACAATGCATGCACGCGCACGGGCACACACAGCAACACACACACACACACAGTTGTTACACTCTGAATCATAATGTAATAGTATCTTACTCACATGTTTTTTCTTTTTACATAATAATCGATGTATGCATGGTGATAAGTGAACGGTGTGTCAGTGTTGACGAAAGAAGATTTTCTGTTTTTGGTTGAAGCAGATAAGAAAGTATTTTGAATTGAATTGAATTGAATTGAATTGAAAATGAGAGGGTAGAAGAATGAGTAGATGTGAAAATACAAGAGAGAGAGAGAGAGAGAGAGAGAGAGAGAGAGAGAGAGAGAGAGAGAGAGAGAGAGAGAGGAAGAATGAATAAGTGGATGGAAGAATGAGTGAGTGGAAGAACGAATGTGTGGGTGGGAGACCGAGTAGATGGAAACATCAATGAGTGAGTAGAATAATGAATGAGCGAGTAGAAGAATGAGTGAGTGAGTGAGTGAAGTGGACGGAAGAATGGATCGAATGAGTAGATGAATGAATGCGTGAGTGAGTGGATGGAAGAAAAATGAGTGAGTTGATACCAAAATGACTGAGTGAGTAGATGGAGTAATAGTTAATGAGCGAATGCGTGGGGGGTAATTACTGGGGCATCGGTAATACAACGGATGACTGGGAGAGGAGGTAAAAAAAAAAAGAAAAATCAGTGAGTGAAAGGATGGAATAATGTGTGAGTGAATAAATGCGTGGATGAAAGAATTGCGTGAGTAAAAAAACCAAAACAACAACAAAACTGAATGAGTGAGTGGAGGAACGAGTGAGTAAGTGGATGGAAGAACGAATGAATGGAAGAAAGAATGAGTGAGTGGATGGAAGAATGAATGAGTGAGTGGATGGAAGAATGAATGGATGGAAGAACGAATGAGTGAGTGGATGGAAGAAAGAATGAGTGAGTGAGTGGAATAATGAATGAGTGAGTGGATGGAAGAATGAATGAGTGAGTGGATGGAAGAATGAATGAGAGAGTGGATGGAAGAATGAATGAATGGAAGAACGAATGAGTGAGTGAGTGGAAGAATGAATGAGTGAGTGGATGGAAGAATGAATGAATGAGTGAGTGGATGGAAGAATGAATGAGTGAGTGGATGGAAGAATGAATGAATGGAAGAAAGAATGAGTGAGTGGATGGAAGAATGAATGAATGGAAGAAAGAATGAGTGAGTGAGTGGAAGAATGAATGAGTGAGTGGATGGAAGAATGAATGAATGAGTGAGTGGATGGAAGAATGAATGAATGAGTGAGTGGATGGAAGAATGAATGAGTGAGTGGATGGAAGAATGAATGAATGGAAGAAAGAATGAGTGAGTGGATGGAAGAATGAATGAGTGAGTGGATGGGAAAATGAATGATGAATAAGTGAATGGAAGAATGAATGAGTGATTTGGATGGAAGAATAATGAGTGAGTGGATGGAAGAATGAATGAGTGGATGGGAAAATAAATGATGAGTAAGTGAATGGAAGAATAATGAGTGAGTTGATGCGGGAAAAAAAGGGGTGAGTGGGTGGAGTAATGAATGAACAAGTGGGTGGAAGAATCAGTGAGTGGAAGAGCGAAAGAGTGGATGAAAGAATGGGCAAGTGAGGTGGTGGAATGAATGAGTAGACAGAAGAATGAGTTAGTGAGTGAACGGAAGAATGAGTGAGTGAGGGTTTGCACGAATGAATCCAACGACCGAATGAATAAACAACAGGACAAATAAACACAGGAACGAATGTTTCAGTTTCAGTTTCAGTAGCTCAAGGAGGCGTCACTGCGTTCGGACAAAACCATATACGCTACACCACATCTGCCAAGCAGATGCCTGACCAGCAGCGTAACCCAACGCGCTTAGTCAGGCCTTGAGAGAAAAAAAAAGAAAGAAAAAAAAGGGGAATAAATAATAGATAAGCTTACATAAATAAATAAATAAATAAATAAATAAATAAATAATAATTATAATATAGAAAAAGGTAGTAGTAGTAGTAGTAGTAGTAGTAGTAGAAGTAGTAGTAATAATAATAATAATAAAAATAAATAAATAAATAAATAAAAATAAAAAATAAAAATAAGACAGCAATGATGATAAATAAGCAAATAAATGTAAGACATGAAGACACACATTCACACATACCCCCACACATGCATAACAGATATGCACCAAACATGCAGAATGTTTCAACGAACGAATGAATAGATAAATAAAGCAACCAACACGCGAACGAGTTATGAATGAAAGACTGAACAAACGAATGGATAAAGGAATGAAAGATTGAACGAATAAACAAACGAATAGATATTTCTTTTTCTTTGCTTTGGTGTTAAATTTCGTTATGAACGTGATACATACATATAAATATACGTCTGTCCCTTCAGGGTAGATTACTCTGTGTGACGTTCCGGATGCTCTCCCCTGGGAGAGCACGTCTACATCGTTCTCTATCACCCGTTTATTTTTCTGTTTTATTCGTTTGTTTGTTTGTTTTTTTCCTTTGTCGGCATGTCTTGTTTTCTTCATCAGTCAAAGCGAATTTTCTGTTCACAGCACTGAGCAATTCTCTTGATGCTGTAGATTTTTTTTTCAAGTGCCCTTTGGGAACACATGGTAAAAAAACAACAACAAAACAACAACAAACATCAACACACACACAAAGACACACAGACATGACACAGACACAAATGTGTGTGTTTGTGATCGTATGTCCGTGCACTGTGCATGCATGTGTGAAACGTGTGTGTGTGTCTGTGTGTGTGGGGGTGGGGGTGGGGGTGGGGGGGGGGTGGGTGCGTGCGTGCACACGTGCGCTGTGTGTATGTGCCCCTCTGTGTGTGTGTGTGTGTGTGTGTGTGTGTGTGTGCGTGCGTGCGTGCGTGTGTGTGTGTGTGTGTGTGTGTGTGTGTGTGTGTGTGTGCGTGCACACGTGCGCTGTGTGTATGTGCCTCTCTCTCTCTCTCCCTGTGTGTGTGTGTGTGTGTGTGTGTGTGTGTGTGTGTGTGTGTGTGTGTGTGTGTGTGTGTGTGTGTGTGTGTGTGTGTGTGTGTGTGAAGCGAGCGAAGACCTGTCTGTTGTCGACAAAGTAGAACAGAACATGAAAGAATAAGGTGAGTGGATGGTAGAATGAGTCAATGGATGAATGGTAGAAAGGAATGAGTGAACGGACGAAAGAATGAGTGAGTGGATGGTAGAATGAGTCAATGGATGAATGGTAGAAAGGAATGAGTGAACGGACGAAAGAATGAGTGAGTGGATGGTAGAATGAGTCAATGGATGAATGGTAGAAAGGAATGAGTGAACGGACGAAAGAATAAGGTGAGTGGATGGTAGAATGAGTCAATGGATGAATGGTAGAAAGGAATGAGTGAACGGACGAAAGAATAAGGTGAGTGGATGGTAGAATGAGTCAATGGATGAATGGTAGAAAGGAATGAGTGAACGGACGAAAGAATAAGGTGAGTGGATGGTAGAAT
The DNA here is from genome assembly GCF_041734735.1 of Babylonia areolata. NCBI lineage: Eukaryota > Metazoa > Mollusca > Gastropoda > Neogastropoda > Buccinidae > Babylonia > Babylonia areolata. The sequence goes on along the minus strand of NC_134889.1, from coordinate 25,376,791 downwards.
GAGTGAACAGATGAATCGTAGAAAGGAATGAGTGAACGGACGAAAGATGAGTGAGTGGATGGGAGAATGAGTGAATAGATGAATGGTAGAAAGGAATGAGTGAACGGACGAAAGAATGAATGAGTGGATGGAAGATTGAGTGAATGGATGAATGGTAGAAAGGAATGAGTGAACAGACGAAAGAATGAATGAGTGGATGGGAGAATGAGTGAATAGATGAATGGTAGAAAGGAATGAGTGAACGGACGAAAGAATGAGTGAATGGATGGGAGAATGAGTGAATAGATGAATGGTAGAAATGAATGAGTGAACGGACGAAAGAATGAGTGAATGGATGGAGAATGAGTGAATAGATGAATGGTAGAAAGGAATGAGTGAACGGAGGAAAGAATGAGTGAGTGGATGGGTGAATGAATAAATAGATGAACTGAAGAATGAATGAGCGAACGGATGAATGAATAAATGGATGAACTGAAGAATGAAGGAGTCAGTGGATGGGATAACGAACGAACGAGTGAATGCAGAAGGGGGTGAGAAGGGGGTGAGGGGAGAGGAGGAGCTAATGGGGTATCTGGGGGTGGGGGGAGGTGGACTTACACTTCACTTGCACCCGGATGTCCTTGCGCACGCTGGGTGGTACCCCGTTCTCGGCCACACACTCGTACACCCCGCCACAGTAGCGGGTGACGTTGTGAATGACCAGCACCTGCCCCGCCTCCCCGATCCCTGCAACAGTGACGTCACCCAGTCCATGACGTCACCACGACGGACTTGGACTCGACAGGTCACGACACGACACGACACGACGCGACACGACACAACCCGACACGAAACTCACTGAGAGAGAGAGAGAGAGAGAGAGAGAGAGAGAGAGAGAGAGAGAGAGAGAGAGAGAGAGAGAGAGCCTTCTCGTAGGAGGCACTCAGTTACGCCAGTGACGTCAGTTTTCGTTGAAATGAAGGTGTCCAGTGTACCATGTGTGTGTGTGAGTGGGATTGTGTTCGTTCTTTTGCTTGACGTCTATCCACATTTATGATTTTAGACGTGTGTGTGTGTGTGTGTGTGTGTGCGTGCGTGCGTGTGTGTGTGTATGTGTGTGTGTGTGCGTGTGTGTGTGTGTGTGTGTGTGTGTGTGTGTGTGTGTGTGTGTGTGGAATCCGTGCATGGAATAACTTTATTTTAAGAAACTCTTGGTTCTCACACTCTTCATTCACCACCTTCAACTACTGGAGTGATGGTCTAGAGGTAACACGTCCGCCTAGGAAGCAAGAGAATCTGAGCGCGCTGGTTCGAATCACGGCTCAGCAGCCGATATTTTCTCCCCCTCCACTAGACCTTGAGTGGTGGTCTGGACGCTAGTCATTCGGATGAGACGATAAACCGAGGTCCCGTGTGCAGCATGCACTTAGCGCACGT
>NC_134889.1:25355375-25365375 GCF_041734735.1 Babylonia areolata | reverse complement strand
TTGTGGCGCCCCCTCTTTGACTTCTACGGCGCCCCCTATCCCTTTTTGCACTCCTCATACGCCCCCTTCCTCCCCCCCCCCTCACCCTTCTCCTCCACCCACTCTCAAGCCGCTGCCGTCCCCCAACTCCACACACACTACACGCACACACGCACGCACGCACACACGCACGCACACACGCACGCACACGCACACAACCTCTTCTGCTGGGTGGCTATAGCCAAGGGCGACTACTGTCACCATTTCCGATAACCAATACGTGGTTACCCACGGGTCCGAGTTGATTTCCCGTCCAAACTATAGAGGAGTGAGCTTTTATTAAAAAGGACAACGGAGGCAGTACGTGTATGTTCTTGAACAATCCGATAGAGATTTGCAAAAATCAAGACATCACGATAGATTGTGGGATTGTGAGGGTGGTGTGTGTGTGTGTGTGTGTGTGGGACTGGGACTAGGGGGTAGGGGGATAGGGAGTGGAGGGGTGTGTGTGTGGGCCTAGCAACAAGGTTTTGTTTCATTGCTGGGAGAGGGGAGAAGGGGACTCGTGCGCTGTTTCTTATCAATAAATTATGCAGTTCAGCGTTAGTGTTATCGGCTGCTCGCGTGCCGTGCTCAATGTGTCATGATGATGCTCCAGACCGTCAGTACAGACGGGCAGGAAGGCCACAAAGCTAGCTTGCTGGCTGGTTGGATGGTTGGTTGGTTGGTTGGTTGGTTGGATGGTTCAGTTCACAGACGGTCGGCTATACAGGGGGATGGTAGCGTTGACTAAGCAGACGGAGTCAAAAAACAGGACATTCATGCAGGGAAGACACTTTATAAAGTTATTTGTAGACCTACTTCACAAGTGTGATGTTTTGATGGTGTTTTTTGTTTTAGTCGTAGTTTCTATTTGGGGAAGTATCGTGTCCGTGTCCGCATCTGTGTGTCTGTCTGTCCCTTTCTCCCTCCGTCTGTGCGTGTGTGCATGCGGTTTGTGTGTGTGTGTGTGTGTGTGTGTGTGTGTGTGTGTGTGTGTGTGTGTGTGTGTGTGTGTGTGTGTGTGTGTGTCCCCAGGGAGAGCGCGTCGCTACACTGAGAGCGCCAACCCCCCTTCCTCCCCCCCCCCTTTTCTTTCCTGCGTGCAGTTTTATTTGTTTGTTTGTGTGTGTGTGTGTGTGTGTGTGTGTGTGTGTGTAAAAACAAGATGGCAAAAATGGTTCAGACGCTTAAATCTGCTATTACAGTGTCTGTGAAGATCTGGGTTCGAATCCCGCTCTCGCTCTTTGTCTCATGTCTTACTGGAAAATCAAATTGAGCGTCCACTCTAAGTCGTTCGGATGAGACGATTGACCGAGGTCCCGTGTGTAGCACGCTCTTTGTGCACTGAAAAAGAGCCCATGGCAACAAAAGTGTTATCCTCTGCCAACATTCTCACATTCCCTTTATTTTTATTTTTCTTTTTACATTTATTTGCTTATTTATCATCATTGTTTTTGTTGTTTTTTTTAATCTATTTATTTTATTTTATTTTCATTATTATTATTTATTTATTTATTTATTTTTTAATTATATTATTTATTTATTTATTTTATTTCATTTTATTTTATCTTTTTTTTTTCTCTCAAAGCCTGACAAAGCGCGTTGGGTTACGCTGCTGGTCAGGCATCTGCTTGGCAGATGTGGTGTGACACTGGTCATTCAATACAGCACAAGAGAACACATCGATAATACAACACAGTGGAGTGATGGCCTAGAGGTAACGCGTCCGCCTAGGAAGCGAGAGAGAATCTGAGCGCGCTGGTTCGAATCACGGCTCAGCCGCCGATATTTTCTCCCCCTCCGCTGGACCTTGAGTGGTGGTCTGGACGCTAGTCATTCGGATGAGACGATAAACCGAGGTCCCGTGTGCAGCATGCACTTAGCGCACGTAAAAGAACCCACGGCAACAAAAGGGTTGTTCCTGGCAATATTCTGTAGAAAAATCCACTTCGATAGGAAAAACAAATAAAAAACTGCACGCAGGAAAAAAAAAAAAAAAAAAAAAAGAAAAAAAAAGGGTGGCGCTGTAGTGTAGCGACGCGCTCTCCCTGGGGAGAGCAGCCCGAATTTCACACAGAAATCTGTTGTGATAAAAAGAAATACAAATACAAATACAAATACAGTACAATACAATACGATACAATATACCAGTATCCAAAAAATATAACACAAGACAATATACAGACGATTCAATACAATACAATACAATTCACAAAGAGAAATCTGTTGTGACAAAAAAAGAGTACTACAAATACAAAATACAGTACAATGCAATCCAATCCAAGTCCAATCCAGTCTATTTCAATGAAATACAATACACACACTGGCTTCTGCATCTGATCCTCAACAGCACCAGTCGCCACCTTTCCCTCTCACCCCCCCCCCCACTCCCACCCCCCAAAACTCTCTCTCCCTCCCTTCCTTTCCTTCCCCCAGTTCCTTCACTATACAGCAGTGTTCAGCAGCAGCCGCCATATTGGTCGACGCCATTGCAGCTAATTGTCGAGAAGCAAAAAAATGAATGCATTTCTGAATTTCTGAGAAGAGAGGAGTTTTTTTTTTCATTTCTTTCTTTCTTTCTTCTCTTTCTTTCTTTCTTTCCTCTCTGCCTGCCCTGTCAGTCTGTTTATTTCTCTCTCTGTCTGTACGTCTGTTTGAGTCTCTCTGTCTGTCTCCCTGTCTGTGTCTCTCTGTCTGTCTTTGTTTCTTTGAAAAAGAAATCGATCGCATGACGATCATGACGATCAACAACCATCAGCGAAACATCGCAAACAACATCATCAGCAACACAGAAACAGTTATGCCGATGGATTAGCCAATGCGAAAAACGAAGAGAAGGCCAGGAGGCAATGGAGAAGAAGAGGAAAAAAAGGAGGAGGAGAAGAAGAAGAAGAAACAAAAGAAGAAGAAGAAGAAGAAGAAGAAGAAGAAGAAGAAGGAGGAGGAGGAGGAGGAGGAGGAGGAGGAGAAGAAGAAGAAGAAGAAGAAGAAGAAGATGATGATGATGAAGAAACAAAAGAAGAAGAAGAAGAAGAATAAGAAGATGATGATGAAGAAGAAGAAGAAGAAGAAGAAGAAGAAGAAGAAGAAGAAGAAGAAGAAGAAGAAGGGGAGAGAGAGAGAGAGAGAGAGAGAGAGAGAGAGAGAGAGAGAGAGAGAGAGAGAGAGAGAGATAGAGAGAGAGAGAGAGAGAGATAGATAGAGATAGAGAGAGAGAGAGAGAGAGAGAGAGAGAGAGAGAGAGAGAGAGAGAGAGAGAGACAGAGACAGAGACAGAGAAACAGGGGAGAATAACTGGTTGTAAGACTCACAGAAACTATCAACACGCACACTTCATTAAGGAGAGAGAGAGAGAGAGAGAGAGAGAGAGAGAGAGAGACAGAGACAGAGACAGAGACAGAGAAACAGGGGAGAAGAATAACTGGCTGTAAGACTCACAGAAACGTTCAGAAGACGGACGCTTGGTATGCAGTTCTACCCTTCGGAATGACACAGATTCTCCATTTGTGAAACACTCTCAATGCATGACGTAAAGACTCCCAAAAAAAGCCCGCCTCTCTCTCTCTCTCTACTCCCACCGATCTTCCTTTCATAGAAACCACCGAAACACATACAAAAAAACCACACACCACGTCATGCATACAATCAATCACACGTTTCATCATTCTAACGCACCAACAAGAATGGAAGGGGAGGGTGGGGGGGTTGGGAGGTGGGGGTCTGGTTATACAACAGTGTGTGTGAGGCGGGGAAGGAGGGAGACAGAGGTAGGGGGAAGGGGAAGGGTGGGCGGGGGTGGGGGTGGGGGTGAAGGAAAGGATGTTAAACGTCTGTAAACAAATCCTTTTCAACCACGGATTCTGAGACGGATGAACGCTGGGAACGTTTGAAGGCGAATAATGGTAGAATAAGACGGGAGGAGGGCAATGAAGCAGAAAAAAAAGAAAAAAAAAGAGAAAGAAAGAAAAAAGAAAGAAAAAAAAAGAAAGACAGAAAGAAAGAAAGAAGAAATTCGCATGGTTACAAAACACACTTACCTTGTGGTATCCTCTTAGAGGGATATTTGAGAGTTCTTGCATGACATTATTTGCATGCGAAATCACAGTTTGGTAAATCTTTATGACCCCGCCCCCCCACCCCCTCCCACTCACACACACACAGAGCAGAAACAGAAACCTCCCGCACACTTATCATCTTTGATTTCATGAAAACAACTACAACAACAACAACAACAAAACAACAACCCCAAAACATTTATGCAAGCATGTAAACATCACTGGAAAAGCAGACCAATATCAAGACTACAACAGCAAAGCAGTTAACAGCAGTTTCAAACACGAATAAAAAGAAATACATAAACATCAGAGGATCGCTATAACGACTATGTAAAAACAGGAATCAGCGATAGGAATTAATTTAGCGAAAGTGTGAATGTAAAAATAATGAAAATAAAATAATTCCGAAATGGAAGGTAAGCGTTTCTGTTAAACTGAAAATGAGAGAGCGAGACAGAACATGAATGCTTTATAGTTAAGCGCCATGTATTCATGCTGAGAATGCTTTCAGTCATATGGAAACGTCTGACATGAAAATCTTACTGACTCTGACTTATCGAGGAATACCGCTGAATTGCTGTAAAGTAACACAGAAAATTCCACCTTGTATTACATCAACCACGTTCTGTTGAAAGACACTGGGGGAAAACAAAGGGAAAGTGTGGGAATTATCTCTAAATAAATGTAAAATAACACAGAAAAAAAGACACGATACGTTAATATTATATCACAGTAACTGTCTGCTGTTAGAAATAGGAACAAATGGAAATTCTACAACATATACAATTCCATCACGCTTAACAGACAATATTTGAACACCGTGACATAACTCTTAAACTTAGTCATCATTTCATGCAAGCAATTACACACACTTATCATTTGTTATCAAACTGTTGCATTCACGAAGGAAATATTCCAAAGGCTATCACTCCCTAAGATTCAGTTGTGCTGCAAATAAGAAAAGAAATGCTTTCATATCATTTCCTTTGCCTGGAAAAGCAAACGACGCCAAAGAAAACCAAATCTGCAAGGAAATGCATGAACAACAAACATGAAAAATAATATCCAAACAAAAACGCTTTGAAATAAAAGACACGACCAGTAAATATGACCACGTAAAGCAGAGGAGAAAATGAAGTAAACGACGCCACTTTTCAGTCTTATTTTATGTTCTGTACTGTGTTGTTTCTACGTCAAACATCATTCTTGAATCAAATTGAAAATTATACATAATTAGTACCTTAATTATCTTATGAGAGTCATTTGACAGACAGCATGATCTTCTTCCATCTCCACAGAGATGCAAAATATTCTATCAACACCAACACGATACCTTGAATAAGTGATGCTCAAAGATGTCAATTTCGCTACCCAGCCTTACATCTCAAACATCTTATTCGGTTGTATTAACTCTCTCCATACGAACGGCGAAAGAGACGACGTTAACAGCGTTTCACCCCAATTACCATCATCAAAATATTGCAAGCGGAAGGCTCTTATACTGAAGACGTGAATGTTGACAAAGAATACCACAATTCTGACGAGGGAAGCTAAAGGTTGGGTCATTGAGACACCCACTGGACATCCGAGGGGTCTGTGTAGAGGAGAAGAGAGGACTGGCCGTACTGAGTGAGTTAAACTCCTTTCACTAAGCTAGGCTGCTCCCATAATGTTATGCTCAAGAAGTAAAGATTCAATTGATTACTTTTATAAGCATGCACGTTTTCTACAATTTGAATGCGTATTAGAAAACATTGCTTCAATGGCATTTTTTTTTGGCTTATAATGATAATTCACAGTGGTAAAAAATTGATAGGATAATATTCGTCGGAAGAAACAACGATACAGACACCAACACAATGATAGCATTTCACAAAATGCATAGGAACACTAAGTAAGTACATTTAAAAAAACAAGAGAGGCAAGGCCTTCAAGACTCACTTGTGATACACTTAAAAAAAAAAAAAATCCAAGCTTTTTATGTATTGAGTATAATTTCAAAATGTAATGTTTAAGATGAGAAAGATCAGTTTAAAGCAAATTAAGTCCCCTAGCATTAATTACAGAGTAATTTCCCTTTTTTACTATCTGCACCAAAACGTTTGCAAAATAAATAAAACTTCCATGCTTAGCAAAAGAAGTTCCTGTTTGAACAAAAAATGATAATAATGACTGCTGTTGTTGTTGGGTCAGAATATCAGATCAAAGTGCCAAGTTTAGAGAATACCAAAAATATAAATATAACAGTAAATGCAGTTTGCATATAATTAGGCTTCTTTTTATTATTTTTTTTGTGCCCATCCCAGAGGTGCAATATTGTTTTAAACAAGATGACTGGAAAGAACTGAATTTTTCCTATTTTTATGCCAAATTTGGTGTCAACTGACAAAGTATTTGCAGAGAAAATGTCAATGTTAAAGTTTACCACGGACACACAGACACACAGACATCCGGACACACACACACACACACACACACACACACACACACACACACACACACAGAGACAACCGAACACCGGGTTAAAACATAGACTCACTTTGTTTACACAAGTGAGTCAACAAGTGATCCTATTACTATGTGTTAGACATATAACTGTTATCTTTCAGCAAGCAGTTAGACGCAATATACAAAGGAACGAAAAAGCTGATTTCAAATTTATGATGGCTTGTATCCAAGGAGGAATATCGTTGATATTTCTGTCAAATTCAAAAAACCGCTAATCAAAGGAAACAACTGTAATAGAATTCCCGACAACTGGAAACAGAAAACAGGTATGAAGTTATGAAAACTAAAGCAAACTGGAGCTTCGGATAAAATCTTCTTGATGATTTCACCCCACCCCCCACCCCCAACCCCCAAGCCAACTGCCTTATTCATCCCACCCCGCACTCCTACCCCCTTCCCTCCCCACCCACCCACAAAAAAGACAGTGTTGTATTGCTCACTTTCTGGTAACGTGAACCATGCAAAAAAAAAAAAAAAAAAATCATTCGTGTTAAGACATCGCCTAGCCACCTAAAAGAATCAAAGAAATCCTTCATTCCATTCAACAATTAGTTCTGTTAGTCACGGACTACAATGCTAGTGTGTGTGTGTGTGTGTGTGTGTGTGTGTGTGTGTGTGTGTGTGTGTGTGTGTGTGTGTGTGTGTGTGTGTGTGTGTGTGTGTGTGTGTGTGTGTGTTTGTGTGGAAAAGCTACCATAAATATAGTGAAATCAATGTGTCAGTCACAATATTTTTTAAAGAAAAAACAACAACAAACAAACAAAACAACAAAAAAACATGAACGAATGCAATTTATTGACTGTCGAACTGATCGAATGAAAAACAATCATCATGCCATTAATGTTTTCATCCTTGAATAGCGATTAACAAAATCGATGACGTCAGCCATAAACGTTTTCATTCATTTATCAGACTCCTGCCATTAATCAATGATTGAATTCTAAAGGATGCCACCAGAAATAAAACAAAAGTTGTACACGCAGTTAGCATTATTAACCCTTTCACCGCCAGTCAATTTAGAGTACAAAATTCCCTTGTGGTATAAACACAGAAAAGACAGTGGCTAAGAATAGCTGGGGATTCCCCCTGCGATGTATTGAAAATATGGCCTATCCTACCACCGAACATTAAGAGCAGTAGGTTTATGGATAACAGACCAAAGAATGGTCACCTTTCAGTGACATGGGTCCTCTACCACGCCTGTGCATAAATGCGAGCTTGGCGGTGAAAGGGTTAATGTTGGTAGTCATTCCGTGATCAAGAACACCAGACTCCCCTCGCTATCTTGGTTTCTGTTCAAGTTAAGTCACTCAAACGTTGCTTTAAAATTGAAAAAAAAGAATAGTCATCCGCTAACAGAATTACCATCAGCACTGAGTCACTTGGCTTAAAAAAAAAAATCAAAAAAAATCGAAGATGAGTCATTCACTTTTTACCAATATAATTTCTAACTAGTTTTTGACCATCGAACGTCATAATCTGCAGGGAAAAAAAACCCACACGTACCACCTATATATAGAAGAGCACAACTCATGAATATTCTTTCGCATTCTATCTAATTCAAAATATATCATTTACAAAAACAACAACAGCAACAAAAACAACAGCAAAAATAGCAACCGCAGAATCGATGAATTCGTTGGAAAAAAAAGAAAAAAAAGAAGAAAAAAAGAAGAGAGAATATACGAAGTCACATATTCAGTAGACGATTACGTATTCATTTATAATTCTGTTCATCTTTTAAACTTCAAGCACATCATTTATCACAAAATAGTCACTTGTTTGTTTAAATTTGTTTAAATTAGAACAATTCACCTTTGAGTCCCTTTTTTTAATCATTGATTTACCGAGTTTACTTTTCTCTTTTATATTTAAATCACCAATTAAAACGAAAAGGAGAGAGAAAAACTTACTTTCTTATTTCGTCTGCTTCATGGCTATTTTATTTCTTCCAACGTTATCAAAAAATCACCGAATAACTCTGTGACATTTTTGTTCATTTCTCGAATCACGCTTCCACCCCCTATCTCCATATACACCAAGGGAATTACTCAAACAAACCAAACAAAAAAGAAAAAAAAAAGAAAGAAACCCCCCCCCAAAAAAAAACAAACACCAACCAACCAACAACAAAAAACGAAAGAACAAAAAGAAAAAAGAAAGAGAGAGAGAGAGAGAATGAGAGAGAACCAACATCATAAAAATCCAGGCAGCCACACACAAGAAAAAAGAGAGAAACAGGAACAAATAAGGATAAAAATGATAATAAAAAAGAGGGGGAAAAGTGGCCGGAAGAGGAGGGAGGAAGAGGTAAAAGAGGGAAGGAAGGGAGAGATGGAGGGAAGGAAGGAAGGAAGGGAGAGATGGAGGGAAGGAAGGAAGGAAAGAGAACTGAGGAGGAGGGATATACAAAAAGAAGGAAAGGGTTGAAGGTGGGAGGGAGAAGAGAGAGGGAAAGAGTGAGACAAGGGAGGGAAGCGAGTGTGTGTGTGGGGGAGGGTGTGAGGGTGTGCGGTGCAAAACTCTTACTAGAAGTCCCTGTGCAGAACTCACTCTCTCTGCGCTCTCCCAGGTCCAGGCCCTTGCGGAACCAGGTGATGGTGGGGGCGGGGATGCCCGTGGCGTTGCACACCAGCTCTGCCTTGGTGCCCTCCATCACCTCCACCTTGCCCCCAGTACCGTCACTGATCAGGCGTGGAGGGACTGGCAGGAGGGGAAAAGACAGAGGATCGGTCAGTCGTTGTTGTTCATCGTCGTTACCATTATCATCATCATCATCATCATTCTCATTCATCTTTTTCTTCTTCTCATTACTATCATCATTATTGTTATTTCTGTTATTTTTTTTTCTTCTTAAAATTCCACTTTTGGAAACACATGGAAATTTATTATTATTATTATTACTACTACTACTACTACTGCTACTACTACTATTATTACTATTACTTAATTGTTATCATGTTGCTGTTAACGAAATGTGGGAGGTACAGCGTGTGTATGTGGGGTGGTGGTGGTGTTGGGAGGTTAGGGGATTTGGTAACACATGGAAATTTGTTACTACTACTACTACTACTACTACAACTACAACTACGATTATTACTATTACTTAATTGTTATCATGTTGCTGTTGACGAAGCGTGGAGGTTCTGTGTGTGTATGTGGGGTGGTGGTGGTGGTGGTGGTGGAAGGTTAAGGGGCAGAAATATAGGATCAGTCATCGTCATCGTCAATATCACCATTTAAAAAAACAACAACCCAGTTGTTGCTATAACTATAACGATTAACATCGGCCATGCAGACCATTTCAGGACATCTACTGTCCTGCACAAACAGTCCCTGGTCGGATTAAACAAAAATAAAGAGTGGTAACTCTCTCCATGTACAAGGGACACAACTTCAAGTCAATTCTGCTTATG
>NC_134889.1:25342875-25347875 GCF_041734735.1 Babylonia areolata | reverse complement strand
AAACCCCAAACACTACCCGGCTGGAGATGACTGGTGGCCAGTGTGAACACTAATCGCCGGCATCCATGGCGGGAAAGCACAAAATGACGAGCGCACAATTTCTGGCCAGGTGCTGTCAGCAACTGGTTGGTTGGGCTTTGTGTGAAGGTTTGCCTAACGCTTTCGCTTGTCTCCCTTTTTCAGTGTTCCTCTGGCACATGATTTCCCATGAACCGTGGCTTCGCAGATATTACAGACACTCAGAATCCAAGGTGACGGGTACAATAGCCAATTGGTTAAAGCGTTGGACTTTCAATCTGAGGGTCCCGGGTTCGAATCTCGGTAACGGCGTCTGGTGGGTAAACGGTGGAGATTTTGTATCCGATCTCCCAGGTCAATATATTATGTGCAGACCTGCTTGTGGTCTGGACGTTAGCCATTCAGACGAGCCGATAAACCATGCGCAGAATGCACTCAGCGCACGTAAAAGAAACTACGGCAACAAAAGGGTTGTCCCTAGCGAAATTATGTAGAAAACTCCACTTTGATAAGAAAACAAATAAAATTGCAGGGCAGAAAAACAACAGCAACAACAACAAACAAAAAAGTGTGGCGCTCTCAGTGTAGCGACGCGCTCTCCCTGGGGAAAGCAGCTCGAATTTCACACAGAGAAATGTGTTGTGACAAAAGAGGAATACAATACAATACAATACGATACAATACAATGCAATGCAATACAATACAATCATTTTACTATGCCCCGAAGAAGGAGGAAACTGCAAGTTCCCAAGCGGTCCGTAACATTTTGGGAACCCTGTATACACATGATCATATAATCGTGTCTTAGCTGTCTCTCCTCTGCTGGAACCAGGAAGCAGCTACAAACAAACCTGATGATGAGCTCTTCTCAGAGGCGACAGACAAACTCTGGCTGGCTGGCTGGTTGGTTGGCTGGCGTCATAGAGGGTGATCTCCCTTGTCTAGCAGGGGGGGACAAGTTGTGTCGAGAGAGCAGTCCTTGAAGATCTCGACTGTCCTTGAGGCATCTTTCGCCCTCATCTTGACTTTTCCCTCAACACCACCCTCCCGTTTATCTTACTGCGCCGGTCTGCCGTGAAGAGTGTCGAAGAGTATGTCTGGCCGGAGTTTTGACGCAACTTGCTCTTACTTTTCTTTCTTTCTTTGGATTTGTGTGTTTAAAAAAAAAATATTTTTATTATTTTTTTATTGGATGGGTGTGGGTGTTGGGGGGTGGGGTGGGGTGGAGATGTGGAGGGAAGTGTGTGCATGGGGGGCGGGGGGGGGGGGGCCTGGGGGGGTAGGGGGTAGAGGTGGAGGTGGAGGTGGAGGGGGGGGAGACAGGAACAGTATGCCTACCATTCAGAGACAAAGACACACAGAGCAACTGACTGACTGAACGACTGATTGAATGATAGACTGAGACGTTCAGTGATTGATAAATATACAGACAGACAGACAGATTAATTGATAGATAGACAGATTGATAGGTAGATCGATAGATACATAGATAGGTACATAGATCGATTTGGAAATAAGGAGATCTAGAAACAGGGAGAGAGAGAGAGAGACAGACAGGGTAAGACAGGATAGGGATGGCTGGAGAGCTGAAAAGAAAGATGATTATATAGACAGATAGATGGAAAAATAGACAGCTATTGTTGACAATCCACTAAATAGGTGTCAATTTTCGCTGAAACCCCGATTTTTTTTTCAAATGTATTTTTCAAGGTGTTCATGGTGCACATGTTCCTGGTAGACAATATGCAGCCTGCATAATTCAAACCATCTTGTTTTGTTTTTGTTTTAAAGAAAAAGAAAACGTATTTGCTTTTACAAAGTGGTCCTTAACATTTTGTGTTAGTTAATCATTGGTTCGCCCATCCATCCATCCCTCCCTCCATCCATCCCTCCCTCCCTCCATCCATCCGTCCGTCCATCCATCCATACGTCTGTCCATCGATCCATCCATCCATCCATCCACCCGCCTGTCATTCCACACTTCCATTCATTCATTCATTCATCCCTGAGACTCATAAGTTTCAGTTTCTCAAGGAAGACGTCACAGCATTCGGACAAATCCATATACGCTGCACAACATCTGCTCAGCAGATGCTTGATCAGCAGCGTGTGCATGCCAGTATATGTGTATACCTATCTGAGTGGGTTTCTTTGACAGAATTTTACCACAGGACAACACTCTCGTTGCCATGGGTTCTTTTCCAATGCGCCAAGAGCTTGCTGCATACTGCTCGCACACGCCGGGACCTCGGTTTCTCGTCTCATCCGAATGACTAAGACACTCAGTTTGAGTTTCAAGTCAAACTTGGGAGAAGAGACAAGAGCAGGGTATCGAACCCAGACCCTCACAGACTCTGTGTTGGGCAGATGAGCATCTTATACTCAGAAACCAACGTTAACACCCCCACCACCCCCTAAAAAAAAAAAAAAAAAAAAAAGTGGGGGGGAGATGGAAAACAAGAGAGCAAAATACATACTCTGTGCGAAACTCCATCCCTCCACCCCCAACCCCCCCCCCTCCCTCCCACAGGGGGGGGGAATCTCTCAGAACCTCACACCGTATCAGCAATCACAGACGTACAGAACTGGGCAAAACCAGAACTATAATAACAATAATCCTCAGGACACAGCAGTCTTTTGACAGGCTTGTAGCAGGTCGCTGCTCTCTCTTCTTCTTTTTCTTCTTCTTCTTCTTCTTCCCTTCTCGTTCCCTGTACTCATACCGGATGCTGTACCGGTAATGGTCACTCTCACCCCCCCCCCCCTTGTCATATCACAGTGCTGCATCACTCAAGCCATACCAGGAGGCAAGAAAACCATCATAACCCTCCCCCCCCCCCCCACCCCGACCCCTCGCACCCAACAGCCCTGAACCCTCCCCCCACCCCCACCCCATCCCTACTACACCCTATCTCCTGTCTACCAGTGACAGATGAGGGCAACGGCAGCATCATGGTTTGCAAGTGGTCCAGAAAGATGGCACTGAACTGTCCGTTTTGACAGACTGCATGGGTTGTGTGTGTGTGTGTGTGTGTGTGTGTGTGTGTGTGTGTGTGTGTGTGTGTGTGTGTGTGTGTGTGTGTGTGTGTGTGTGACAAGTCAGCGTGGACCAATTGACACATTGGGCTTGCACCGACTACAAAATAAGTTCCAACGAAAGGGAAGGGAGGCAAGTGCAATTGATGAAGAGAAAAGAGGCTGACCGGAATGACTTTTTTTGGGGGGAGGGGGGTTGGATTTAAAGAGAAAGGGTGTTTAACAGGACAGAAAAAACCTACACACCTTAAGGACAGACTATGATTGACAACAACTGCGATGTTGAAAAAAAAGCATGCCAAATACATTCTAGTGTCTGTGGTGTTTGATGAAAGGACAGATGGGACAGATGACATGCTTTTAAAAACAAATACACACAGCTGTTGTGCTGACCACCTTGTTGTACTGCTGTGAAACATGGACGACGTATCGCCGTCACATTCAAAAACTTGAGCAGTTTCACCAAAGATGCCTACGAAAGATCCTCGGCATAAAGTGGTAAGACAGGGTCTCCAACCTCCAGGTCCTAGAGAGGAGCGGCCTGCCCAGCATCGAAAGTCTTCTGATCCAGTGCCAGCTACGCTGGACAGGATCCCGAGGATGCTTTTGTATGGCCAGCTGGAGGAAGGCCACCGTGAACGTGGAAGACCCTGCAAGCGTTTCAAGGACACCTTGAAGACAAACTTCAAAGCCTGTGACATAGACATCGCTTCCTGGGAAACTGATGCCCTTGACCGCTCTCGCTGGAGGATGCTGTGCTCTAGTGGCATAATGACGTTTGAAAACAAGAGAACGCTGGCCATTAAGGAGAAGCGTGAGCGAAGGAAGCAGGGCTCAACTTCTGGAGACGTTTTCCCTTGCAACACCTGTGGGAAGTGCTGCGCATCCAGAATCGGCCTCTTCTCCCATATGTGGACACACACCGACAGATAAGCCTGCCTGCCTACTCATACGTCGGACCAACGGGAGACTTCACACAGAGATCGCCAAGAAAGAAAAGAAAAAACAAACAAACTGTAGTGAAGATAACAAGGAGGCAATAACCATCTGTCTACCTGTCTACTTACTTACACACGTTCATACCTACAACCTAACCACATGTTTGACAATGGGAGAGAAATAAATTTAGAAGGACAACGCTGTTGCTCCTCAAGACGTACAGTTATAAAGGGAGAGAGAGAGAGAGAGAGAGAGAGAGAGAGAGAGAGAGACACGCACACACACACACACACACACACACACACACGCACACACACACACACACACACACACACACACGCACACACACACACACACACACACACACACACACACGCACACACACACACACACGCACACACACACACACACACACACACACACACACACGCACACACACACACACACACACACACACACACGCACACACACGCACACACACACGCACACACACACACACACACACACACACACACACACACACACACACACACACACACACACACAAGAAAGAACAGAAAAAAGAAGAGAAAAGAAAGATAGATTTAGGAAGGAGATGAAGGAAAGAAAGAAAGAGTGCAAGATAGACCACCATACCAAGACAGAATGAACGTCAGAATGGAAGACAGAAAGAAAGAAAGAAAGAAAGAAAGACATCCATATAGACAGAATAATGAAAGAATGACGGTTGGGGGGGGGGGGGGGGGGGGGAATGAGAAGAAGAAGAAAAAAAAAACATAAAAAAGTACCCCCCCCCCCTCGAAAACAGAACATGCGGATAAAACAATAAAAGAAAAGATGTCAGAAAATAACCAAGAGAAAGGAACGTAGAAAAACACAGACAGGACGAAAATTTGAACCAGAATAAACGAACAAGAGCGGAAGAGAAGAAAAGAAAAGAAAGAAAGGAAAAAAAGAAAAAAAAAGAAGTAAAATAGAGAGAAAGACAGAAAAAGACGGAATGAAAG
>NC_134889.1:25325375-25335375 GCF_041734735.1 Babylonia areolata | reverse complement strand
AGGGCAAGATGAAAACAAGCCATTTATGAATATTCCTTCTTTCCCCAAAAATTATTTTCTAAAAAAGGTTCATTCGTTCGTTTCTTTCTTTCTTTCTTCGTTCTTTCTTTCATGCTTGATATCGATCTTACTCTTTCGGTCTTTCTTTCTTTCTTTCATTCATTCATTCATTCTTTCTTTCTATCTATCTTACTCTTTCTTTCTTTCTTACTCTTTCGGTCTTTCTTTCTTTCATTCATTCATTCTTTCTTTCTATCTATCTTACTCTTTCTTTCTTTCTTTCTTTCTTGCTATCTTCCGTTCTTTCTTTTTTTCTTTCTGTCTTTTTTTCCTTTTGCCTTTCTTTCTTTCTTCGTTCTTTTTTTTTCTTGCTTTATATCTATCTTACTCTCTCTGTCTTTTTTTCTTTCATTCATTCATTATATCTTTCTATCTATCTAGTCTTTCTTTTTTTCTTTCTTTCTTGCTATCGTACTCTTTCTTTCTTTCGTTCTTTCTGTCTATCTTACTATTTTTTTCTTTCCTTTTTTTTTTCTTTCTTTCTTTCCTTTTTTCTTTCTTTCTTTCTTTCTTTCTGTCTTTCTGTCAGCCTTTCTTCCCACCGTTCTTTTGATGTAGTGTGCATTGCATTGAGAAGGAGCAATGAATGTGGCACAGAAATGTTCCAGCTCTGAGAATGTGCTCAGAGCAGTGAATAAATATTTGATTCCGCAATAGTCCGTCTTATTTCAATAGTCCGTCGTATTTCTTCGCTATGTTTCATCTCACAAACGCCTTGAAGAAATGATTGTAAAAAAACAAACAAACAAACCAAAAACAGAAACAAAAAACAAAACAAAAAACCCAACAACCCCCAAACAAATAATGTTTAATTCATTGAGCGTGATTTAAAGCCTAGCCAACGGCGAGAGGGAACGTTTAGCGTTGAAATGGTTTTCAAACTACACAGACTGAAAACGGTTACTGTATGCATCAAGACCTATCGTAGTCATCGAAACTGATCTGGTGTAGAGTATACACAACAATCAAACCTCTTTGATAGTGAAACTGAAAACTGTTCTGGATCCAAAAAAATAGCAAGAACCAAATGCGACTGGAATACTGACACCATTTAAAAGTTATTGTCATCATCGTCACCGTTCTGCTGTAGAGTGTATAAATGAGTTCCCACGTTGTAATGCCTCTTTGAAAGTGAAACAGTTTTCGGGTCCAATGCAGCATGTACCATTTGCTGTGAGAATATTGATACCAGTTAAAACAAAAACAAAAACAACAACAACAAAGAAACAAACACAGACAGACAGACAGATACACACACGTGCGCGCGCGCGCGCACACATACACAAACACACAAACACACACACACACACACACACACACACACACACAATCCGCCAAGTCAAAGCTGAAGTGAATGTGTTCGAATACCGCTAATTACAGCGAGGACATAAAACTCACAGGGTCAAAAAGTAGTCCAATCACTATTTGCAGTAAATAATTCAACAAGATAAAAAACAAACAAACTGAAAAAGAAGAAAATAACGCCCCACACACTATTTTTGTTGTTGTTGTTAAAAGAATGTTTGATTCAATTTACTCCAACAAGTAAAAAAAGAAAAATTCTCTTTCCATTTTCCTTGAAACTGATCCTAAAATGAAAGTAAACGCGCTTCAATTAATCATAAAACAAAACAACAACGACGACGACGACGACAACAACAAAACAAAACTGAAAAGAAAGTCTAATAAACACCTCCATTAACATCAGTCAAATCCCGGGATGACCATTAATTTAAGTTTGACCTTTCATGTCTCAGACATTACCTTTAAAAAAAAGAAAAAAAAAAAAAAAAAAAAAAAAAAAAAGAAAAAAAAAAAAAAAAAAAAAGCCCATGGTCGCTTTCTCACAAACTTCTGCCAACATCACCGCTTTCAACTGTTCAGTTCTCTGTAATTCTTTGATTAATTAAGCAACACTTCCACTCCAACTACACTTCAGACTCCGTCAACGTACGACGTTTGAACTTAATCGGTTCAGAATTTCTTCTTCTTCTCTTTAACCCCCCAAAAAACAACAACAACAACAACAACAACACACAACAAAAAACAAAAACAAAAAAAAACAACAAAAAACAAACAACAACAACAAACAAACAAACAAAAAACAAAAAAACAACAACAAAAAACAACAAACCCCCCCAAAAAAAACAACAACAAAAAGCAAAAACAAACAAATAAAAAAACCCCGTAAAGTAAAGCAAAAATGTAAAGGACCTGGGGGTGGGTTGCATGAGCGAACTCTGCAGGACTAAGTTTACTTTGAGTTAAGAATGTTCCTAACTCTACAGTAAATTCCATATCTAATTGGGAACATTCCTAACTCTAAGCAAACTTAGCAAAGCAAAGGTCGCCTCATGCAACCCACAATAAATTCCATATCTAATTGGGAACATTCCTAACTCTAAGCAAACTTAGCAAAGCAAAGGTCGCCTCATGCAACCCACAGTAAAATTCCATATCTAATTGGGAACATTCCTAACTCTAAGCAAACTTAGCAAAGCAAAGAGCGTCTCATGCAACCCACAGTAAAATTTCATATCTAATTGGGAACATTCCTAACTCTAAGCAAACTTAGCGATGCAAGGAGCGCCTCATACAACCCACAGTAAAATTCCATACCTAATTGGGAACATTCCTAACTCTAAGCAAACTTAGCAAAGCAAAGGTCGCCTCATGCAACCCACAGTAAAATTCCATATCTAATTGGGAACATTCCTAACTCTAAGGAAACTTAGCGATGCAAAGAGCGCCTCAAGCAACCCAGACCCGTGGAGACGTTTTCTGCATACACTGCCTTACAGTATTCATTCATTCATTCATTCATTCATTCATTCATTCATTCATTCATTCATTCATTCATTCATTCTTCTTCTTCTTCTCCTATCAAAAGTATCTTCTTCTTCTACTCCTCCTCATCCTCCTACAACTACTACTATCATTACTATCACTATTATTATCATTATTATCATTATTATTGTTGTTCTTGTTGTTCTTTTTCTTCCTCCTTCTCCTCCTCCTTCTTCTCCTTCTTCTTCTTCTTATCATCATCATCATTGGTCTTGTTCTTCTTGTTATTTCGGGCGCGTGTAGCGGTCAAAGTGGTTGCTATGGACTGCTCTCCACATTCTTGCAGTGGAGACACATTGCATGAAGAACACATCAGCCAGGTCAGAGTGACCTAGAAGCACAGAGGATGACCAGTGGCAAAGCAATCCACCTCCCCAATCCCCCCCCCCAACCACCCCACCCACACTCCTCCCTGGAGAGCTGGTGTCGATAGAGTCACACACTCTGTGTGTGTGTGTGTGTGTGTGTGTGTGTGTGTGTGTGTGTGTGTGTGTGTGTGTGTGTGTGTGTGTGCGTATGTGTGTGTGTGTGTGTGGGGGGGCATATGTGTGTGTGTGCGTGTGTGAAAGAGAGAGGAAGGGAGAGGGAGAGGGAGAGAGAGAGAGGGAGTGAGGGGAGAGAGAGAGAGAGATTGTGAGACAGATGTAGCGATGGAGTGTGTGTGTGTGTGTGAGAGAGAGAGGGAGGGAGAGAGAGAGAGAGAGAGAGAGAGAGAGAGAGAGAGAGATGGTGAGACAGACAGATGCAGCGATGGAGTGTGTGTGAGTGTGTGTGGGGCTTTTTTTTTTAAATTAAAAAAAAAATCTCCCAGGTCAACAGATGTGCAGACCTCCTGGTGCCTGAATGAAACCCGTTAGCGCGCGCGCGCGCGCGTGTGTGTGTGTGTGTGTGTGTGTGTACGCAATGCAGAAGATCAAATACGCACGTTAAAGATCCTGTGATCCATGTCAGCGTTTGGTGGTTACGGAAAAGAGAATTTACCCGGCTTTCTTGTTTTACGATGTGTTTTAGTGTATGTGTGTTTTAGTGTGTGTGTGTTTGTGTGTGTTTGTGTGTGTGTGGGGTGGGGGGGAGTGAGTGAGTGAGTGAGTGAGTGTGTGTGTGTGGGGGGGGTGGGGGGGAGTGAGTGAGTGTGTGTGTGTGTGTGTGTGTGTGTGTGTGAAAGAGAGAGAGAGAGAGAGAGAGAGTCCATGAGTGATGGAGAGAGACTGGAACAGAGTGACAGAGACATACACACACACACACACAGACAGAGCCAACTGTTCTAAACGAGACCGCACCCCTACCCCTCCAACCCCCCCCCCCCCCCTTACGCCCCCCCCCTCCCTTTTCTCAAAATATTTAGTTTGTTTCGTATAACTGTTCCTAACAATCTTTTTTATTTTTTATTTTTTTTTTTATTGATGACGATGAAGGAGGAGGAGGATGACGATGATGAAGACGATGTTGCTATGGAGGTCCATTTTGGTTTGGGACTGCGTGACAAGGCTGTACTCTACGCTTCCTGTCATCATGATATCCCGGCGTTAACCAGGCCCGAGAGATACAGACACTTGCAGTGTTGGTCAGGTAATTAGAGCAACACACCCAAAGACGCATCCTTGAAGTGGATGACACTCGATTGTGTGGTCCCAGTCTCCCCATTTAAGCCCACAGCACACTCAACTCTGGGTAGGAGCCGGCCACGGGCCGAAAAACCCACCTCCGCTGGGATTCGAACCCGCGTCCTCCCAACCGTCAGTCCGCGACGCTAACCACTTCGTCACGGCGGCTGGTGTTCCTAAGAATCTTAACAAACGATTGCTAAAAGACAAACACAATGATTGCCATTATTCAAACTCTGCCACATCAGTGCCCCCCCACACCCTCCCCCCCTCCAGCCCCCCAAACGACACAAACACCCACAATTCTTCCTCCTACCCCGCCCCCCCCCCCCCCACCCAACCTCCCGTCCCCCTATCTTCATCTCATTCACACACGCCATCATCACATGCGCAACGGAATAGACAGATAAAAAATAGCAGTGAAAAAAAGAAAAAAAAAAAAAGAAAAAAAAAAAGGTGGTCATTTTGACAGACAGGAAAGAAAGGTTGGAGAAAGAATGTCCCTTGCCCTGAAAGCAATACAAACGAAAAAAAAAAAAAAAAAAAAAGAAAAAAAAAGGAAAATAACAACAACAAAAAACAACAACCAACCTAACCAACCAACTAAACAATCCGTAGACGCGGAGAGGTCGAAAGCAGGATGATAGCAGGGTGTGGTTGGGAGTGTTTGGGGGGCGGGGGGGGGGGGGGGGATTGTGGGGGGCGACTGTGTGTGTGTGGGGGGGGCACGGTGAGGAAAGGGGGCTAAAGAGAAACAAAGCACGGGAGAAAGAAAGAAGAATGAAGAAAAGAAGATGGAAGTGTCAACAGAATGGGGAAATAAGTAGGCCCCAAGATATAAATATAGTATTCAGGGAGCTGAGCTGAGCCCCCCCCCCCCCCCCACCCACCCTCCCCCCTTTCAGAAAACGGTCTCCCCACCCACCTGTCCCGCCTCTCTCACTTTCTCTCTCTCTCTCTGTCTCTCTCTCTCTCCCTCTCTCTCTCTCTACCTCTCTCTCTCTCTCTCGTTCTCTCTCTCTCTCTCTTTCTCCCTCTCTCTCTCTCGGTCTCTGCCTCTCTCAGTCTCTCTCTCTCTCCCTCTCTGTCTGTCTCTCTCAGCCTCTCTCTCTCTTTCTCTCTCCGTCTCTGTCTCTCTCAGCCCCCCCTCTCTCTCCCAGCCTCTCTCTCTCTCCTAGCCTCTCTCTCTCTTTCTTTCTCTCTCTCTCTTTCTCTCTCTCTCTGTCTCTTTCAGCCCCCCTCTCTCTCTCCCAGCCTCTCTCTCTCTTTCTCTCTCTCCCTCTCTCTCTCTTTCTCCCTCTCTCTTCTCTCTCTCTCTCCCAGCCTCTGTCTCTCCCTCTCTCTCCCAGCCTCTGTCTCTGTCTCTCCCTTCCCACCGTGGCGTCGTCAATCATGCTGGACACGTGGTCGGACGGCTGCCGCTTGTGGAAGATCCTGGGTGATGTCTTCTGCGACAGCAGAATGGTTAAAGCATTGCACTTTCAATCTAAGAGTCCCTGGTTCGAATTCCGGGCGCAATAGCCCTCAGTTTCAGTTTCAGTTTCAGTAGCTCAAGGAGGCGTCACTGCGTTCGGACAAATCCATATACGCTACACCACATCTGCCAAGCAGATGCCTGACCAGCAGCGTAACCCAACGCGCTTAGTCAGGCCTTGAGAAAAAAAAAAGAAGAAAAAAAAGATAAGCTTACATAAACAAATAAATTAATAAATAATAATTATGATATAAAAAAGGCAGTAGTAATGAAAATAATAAAAAAAATAATAAAAATAATAAATAAATAATTAAATAAATAAGACAACAATGATGATAAATAAGCAAATAAATGTAAGACATGAAGACACACATTCACACATACACCCACACATGCATAACAGATATGCACCAAACACGCAATCTCAGAGTTCCGGGGGTTCGAATCCGTGGTCAAGGCGCTTCGTGGGTAAAAGGGTGGAGGTTTAAGAAAAAAAAAATCAAAAACAAACCAAATCTCCCAGGTCAACAGATAGGCAGACCTGCTAGTGCCTGAACACCCTTCGCGCGCGCACGTGTGTGTGTGTGTGTGTGTGTGTGTGTGTGTGTGTGTGTGTGTGTGTGTGTGTGTGTGTGTAAGTAAGATGATTAGACTTGCAAATGTTGCCTAGCTACACTTTTGGAGTTAAAAGACATTTGTGTTTTCTCAACTTTTTATGTGACATTGTTGTTTATTTGGAAATGTTTGTTCTCGGCATGAAAACATTATTTTGCAGTAATCCTCCATACTCTAATAGGAGTGAAAGGATAATTAAAACTTGAAACTTGTGTGTGTGTGTGTGTGTGTGTGTGCGTGCGTGCGGTCACACACATACAAAGCCCACTCATGCAAACGAATGAACGTGGGATTCGCATCCCACGAACAAAGAAGAATTCCTCTTTTATTGAGGGGGTAGGGGTGAAGGTGGGGGTGGGGGGATGTGGCAGGGGGCAGAGGTGAAAGGTATGAAAGGTTAAAGTTTCCCCCAAAAGTTATCACGACCCTCGAGAGGCGTACACGCATGTACTGAAGTCCTATTCACTTTTTTTTTTGTCTAGGGCTTGGTACATTAGGAAGGCGGGACCCAGTCCTCTCCTTCCGCCGTTTTCACCTTCCCTGATCTCAGTCAGGTGTTTGAACAAGGGACACAGCACCCTGCTGAAACGGGGGCCTCGAACTCTGATCACTGGTCAACACTGGGTTGGACGTCAAAGGGTTAACCGCTGTTGCTGCACGGACTCTCTCTCTCTCTCTCTCTCACTCTCTCTCTCACACACACACACACACACACACACACACACACACACACACACACACAGAGAGAGAGAGAGATAGCCCAACACTCGGCTTATATCACAGATTGACATAAGTTTACATTTGGGCCAACAGCAATATGTGTGTGTGTGTGTGTGTGTGTGTGTGTGTGTGTGTGTGTGTGTGTGTGTGTGAGCCGAGTGTTGGGCTATCTCTCTCTCTCTCTCTCTCTCTCTCTCTCTCTCTCTCTATATATATATATAGAGAGAGAGAGAGAGAGAGAGATAGCCCAACACTCGGCTTGACAGATTGACAAAGTTTACATTTGGGCCAACAGCAAAGTGAGAGCTGTATTATCAATGGTATCTCCAGTCAATGGGAAACCATTTACAGCTTAGTCTTTTGTGAAAGACTATGACTCTCTAACTAGGAGGCAAAATCGCACTGGCTCTTAGTGCTGCAGCCTTGTGGGTTAGTTGGCCTTTTCCATCCCAACGCCGACTGTCCTGAAACCTTCTTGGCCGAGAGAGTGGGGATGTAACTTGGGCAAGACACTCTCCACTATAATCAAATTCTGGCCCAAATAGTCGGAACAGAAGTTGCCTCCTCTGCTGTTCTGCACCTACACCTACACCTACACCCCCCCCTACACACACACACACACACACACACACACACACAAACACACTCCCCTACACACACACACACCTACACCTACATCTACACACACACACACACACAAACACACACCTACCTACAATTCATCTACATACACACACACCTACACACACACTTACATCTACACACACACACACACCTACCTACACCTACATCTACACACACACACACACACACACACACACACACCTACCTTCACCTACATCTACACACACACACACACACCTACACACACACCTACATCTACACACACACACACACACACACACACACACACACACACACACACACACACACACACACACACACCTACCTTCACCTACATCTACACACACACACACACACACACCTACACACACACCTACATCTACACACACACACACACACACACACACACACACACACACACACCTACCTTCCCCTACATCTACACACACACACACCTACATCTACACACACACACACCTACATCTACACACACACACACCTACACCTACCTTCTCCTACATCTACACACACACACACCTACATCTACACACACACACACCTACACCTACCTTCTCCTACATCTACACACACACACACCTACATCTACACACACACACACACACCTACACCTACCTTCTCCTACATCTACACACACACACACCTACATCTACACACACACACACACACCTACACCTACCTTCCCCTACATGTACACACACACACACCTACATCTACACACACACACACCTACATCTACACACACACACACACACACACACACACCTACCTACACCTACATCTACACACACACACACACACACACACCCACACACACACACACACACACACACACTCACCTACACACACACACACACACACACACACACACACACACACACACACACACACACACACTCACCTCTACACACACACACACACACCTCTACACACACACACACACACACACACAGGGACACACAGACAACCAAAAAACTGTTTTATAACACTGACTCGCGTTGTGTGTAAATCACACACATGAGGATAGGCGAAAAAAAACAAAACAAAACAAAACAAAACAAAAAAAACAACAACAACCCCAAAACCCCCACTTCTACCAAAAATCCTATGGAAGACAAGGAAATTCCTAAGACTCAGCAAAGAAAAAGAGAAACGTGAGACGTTATAAGTGCGATACCGAGTGCGTGGAAAGGGGAAAACGAGGGTGGCTAGCCATTTGGGGGTTGGGGGTGGACAACAAAAACGGCGAATTTATGGTTCAAGTCTCCTGTCTGCCACGAGACACTCACTGGTGATAGAGAAGTCGGGGACTTTGTGATGACAGCGTGAAGAAAGATCGATGTGGTCGTCAGTTAGTTAGCTATGTTCTGGTTTTACGCCGAACGCCTGCCGTTAGGTGATATGGCCACTGGGGTTGACCATTTAAAAGTGGGTAAGGGGTGTGAGGGGGGGTGGGGGGGGGGGGGCGGGGGTGGGTGGGGGGGTGGGATGCTGTCTAACGCTACATTGACACCACCACAACGATATTAATGAAAGAGAGATAGTTGTAGGGAGGGTGATATCAATGATAAAGAGAGATAGTTGTAGGGGGGTGGGGTGGGGGTATGCTGTCTAACACTACGCTGACACCACCACAACGATATCAATGAAAGATAGATAGTTGTAGGGAGGGGGTATGCTGTCTAACACTACGCTGACACCACCAGAACGATATCAATAATAAAGAGATAGTTGTAGGGAGGGGGTATGCTGTCCAACGTTACACTGACACCACCACAACGATATCAATGATAAAGAGATAGTTGTAAGGAGGGGTTATGCTATCTAGCACCACACTGACACCACCAGAACGATATTAATGAAAGAGAGATAGTTGTAGGGAGGGGTTATGCTATCTAACGCAACACTGACACCACCAGAACGATATCAATGATAAAGAGATAGTTGTAGGGAGGGGGTATACTGTCTAACGCAACACTGACACCACCACAACGATATCAATGAAAGAGAGATAGTTAGTTGTAGGGAGGGGTGTGCT
>NC_134889.1:25312875-25320375 GCF_041734735.1 Babylonia areolata | reverse complement strand
CTTATTCCATGCGTCTAAAGTTTTCCTGTTATTCAGATGAAGTGAGAAGAAGAAGAAGAAGAAGAAGAAGGAGGAGGAGGTGGAGGATGAGGAGGAACAGTTTATCGAGGAAAGCCGACGACACACACACACACACACACACACACACACACACACACACACAACAAAAAAAAACCACACGCACGCACGCAATCACTTACAAACAAACAAAAAGCACACACACACACACACACACACACACACGCACACCTCCCCCCCTCCCCACACACACACACACACACACTACTCACTCACAAACACGCCAAATCCTATCCCCCATCACACGCTCTACCGCCCACCCCCCCACCCGCACCACATACATACAACCTGTCGGGACTTCAGCAGTGGGAACATTCCAGCTCAACCCATTGTGAATGACGGCCTGTTGGCAAGTCGTGTCTTCCAGGCCTTCGAGAACAAATGCCTGAGGATGCTCCTTCAAATTTCCTGGATCGAGCACAGGACCAATGAACATGTACGGAGCAGAATTGAGAACCTTGCTGGACCTAAGGAACCTCTCCTTTCAACTGTGAAGAGACGCAAGCTGATATGGTTTGGACACAACACTCGACACACCAGTTTGTCCAAAACAATCATGCAAGGCCATCGAGGGCGGGAGGAGAAGAAGAGGAAGACAGCGGAAGAACTGGCATGAGAACATCAAACAATGGACCGGACTCCACACACGTGAGCTGCTGCCGGCGGCTGCCGACAGAGACAGATGGAGAAGGGAGGTTGCGTCTGCGGTCCTCAGGCTTTCCCCAACGACTACTTTCTAGTTATGGGCCTGAGGTGAGGTGAGGAGGTCTTCACATCCATACACATGCAGGTAGGAGCGGGAAATGGGAAAGGGATATGGTGGGCATTGGGGTGGGTGGTTGGGGACAGATGGGGGGGGCGGCGGGGGGGTGGAGGGGTGAGGAGAGGGTGGTGGTGGTGAGTGAGGTGGGGGCGCGGGGGATGGGGAGATGGGGCGGAAGGCAAGGACAAAGTAGGGGCATAGATACCCCCCCCACGCCCTCCACACCACCCCCTCATACACACACACAAAACACAGATCCCAATTTTCTTGCGTGTTGCTTCTGTGATGGGCTGATCTTCAGTGTGAAGGTCGCAAAAGCCGAGTGGTTAAAGCGTTGGACTTTCAATCTGAGGGTCCCAGGTTCGAACCTCGGTGACAGCGCCTGGTGGGTAAAGGGTGGAGATTTTTCCGATCTCCCCGGTCAAAATGTGTGCAGACCTGTTAGAGTCTGAACCCCCTTCGTGTGTATACGCAAGCAGAAGATCAAATACGCACGTTAAAGATCCTGTAATCCATGTCAGCGTTCGGTGGGTTATGGAAACAAGAACATACTCAACATGCATACCCCAGAAAATGGAGTACGGCTGCCTACATGGCGGGGTGAAAACGGTCATAGACGTAAAAGCCCACTCGTGTATATATGAGTGAACGTGGGAGTTGCAGCTCACGAACGAAGAAGAAGAAGAAGAAGAAGAAGAAGAAGAGAAAGAAGAAGAAGAAGAAGATCTTCATTGTCACCCTGTCCTCACCGCGCAATTCTCCCTTTATATCTCCCTTTCTTGTCTTTTCTTTTTCTTTCCTCTTTCCCCCCTTCTGCATGCAGGATGCAAGAAAACAACAACAACCGCATAAGCTAATCGTTTTCTAAATCTTGTTTTTTTATTTTTATATCCATTTCAAATGTACAAATCGGCATGCAGCCATTTTCACTCGCCTTGTTGTCGTTGTCGCCGTCGTCGTCGTCGTCGTTGTCGTTGTTGTTGTTGTTGTTCTTCTTCTTCTCTTCTCCTCCTCCTCCTTCTTCTTGTTCTTCTCATTATTATTAGTATTATGTTAAAAAAAAGAGAATATAAATGTTCTTCTTCTTCTGTTGTTGTTGTGGTTGTTCTTCTCTCCTCCTCCTCCTTGTTCTTCTCATTATTATTAGTATTATGTTGAGAAAAAAAAGAGAATATAAAAAAGAGAATATAAAAAAAAATACATTAGTGCATATAAAGATAACTTGGGTTGGGGTTGCAAATACATGTGATAAGAAACTCTAGGGAGAGCTGGACAGTACAGGGTCTTAAGAGAAGAAGCCCCCCCTCAGTCAAGTGTTTCGGTCCTTAACTCCCTACACTCTAAGGGGGCCGGGCCGCACCCAGGTCATGACTCCTGGATGCCCTTGTATTGCCACCTTTGGAAAAAAGAAGAAGAAGAAGAAGAAGAAGAAGAAGAAGAAGAAAAAAAAAGCACTAAACGGAGCAGTTGATATACTTTTTCTCTGATGGAAGAACATTAAAAAAAAAAGAAATGTATAAGCTGATTCTTTTACCCTCAGTCACGATCTTTTTGACTTGACTGGACTGGACAGAGATCCCCACATAGATCTCCACACAGATCTCCACATAGATCCCCCACATAGATCCCCACTTGACCAATCAGTGGGAAGAGTGGCGTGGCGGAGGAGACAGGAGAAGAGAATCAGTTAGGTCTGAAACAGCCGTTCCTTGTTGCTGCCAACGACGGGCGCCATTGCCGAATGGTTAAAGCGTAGGACTTTCGATCTGAGGGTCCCGGATTCGAATCACGGTGACGGCGCCTGGTGGGTAAAGGGTGGAGATTTTTACGATCTCCCAGGTCAACATATGTGCAGACCTGCTAGTGCCTGATCCCCCTTCGTGTGTATATGCAAGCAGAAGATCAAATACGCACGTTAAAGATCCTGTAATCCATGTCAGCGTTCGGTGGGTTATGGAAACAAGAACATACCCAGCATGCACACCCCCGAAAACGGAGTATGGCTGCCTACATGGCGGGGTAAAAACGGTCATACACGTAAAAGCCCACTCGTGTGCATACGAGTGAACGCAGAAGAAGAAGAAGAAGCTGCTGCCAACGTAGTTTTCATCTCCCGGTTATTACAGTCAGCATGGAATGCTGTTGTTGCCAGGTCTCTGTCTGTCTGTCTGTCTGTCTGTCTCTGTCTTCGTCTGCCTGTCTATTTCTTTCTTATCTGTACCCTCGTCAATATCATTGGTTTGTTAAACTGGTGAAGTTCATGTTCACATACTTTCCATTTTTGTGTGATGTGACATTGTGCGACACATAGTTATTTAGTTTTCTCCCTTTGACTTTGTGGCTTAAGGGCAATAATGGTATCAAGTGCCAAGTCCCTCTTTCTGCTTTGCGCACACACACTCTCTCTCTCTGTTTTGCACACGCGCGCGCGCGCACACACACACACACACACACACACACACACACACACACACACACACACACACACACACTCTCCCTCTCTTTCCCTCTCTCCATCTCTCAAGTCATAAGTTCACGCACCATCGTCAACCGTTTTTTGCTTTCAGATGTAACTAAAGATTCAGTTATATATATATATATATATATAGATCATCCCCTTGATGGTTATAACAACTTCAGTTCACGTGCTGATTCACCTGAAGCGAGTGGCTTAGTGGGGGTGGGGGTGGGGAGAGCCAGACTAAGATTTGGGCGTGTCTCAGGTTCGAATCTCTAAGGACTGAGGTTGCTACTTCCCACTCCACCAAAAGCATTTGAGGTTGGTGGTCAGGGTACTAGTGTTTCGGATGAGACGATAACGAGGTCGTACTGAGCACAGACCTAGCGCACGTCATGGCACACACACACACACACACACACACGCACACGCACACACAGAGACACCGCTCTCTCTCTCTCTCTCTCTCTCTCTCTCTGTAAATAAACTTTTGCGAATCTGCGAGACCCAGCAAGGATTTTTTTTCACTCTTCGTGATCGCTCTACTTTTCATCAACAACCCCCCTCCCCCTCTCCTCCCCTCTCGCCCCCCCACACCACCCACCCACCGACCTACCATGCCCACCCCCTAGTCCCCCTACACCCTCTCCCCCCCCCCATCCCAAACCCCCAGAAAACTCCGATGGAAGGACAAAACACTTCAGAACCCCCCCACACCCATTTCACCTCCCGGACAACTTTATGAATGCATTTTAAAAAAAAAAGACTTTCTCTTTTTCATTTTCTTTTTCTTTTTTTGCATCCGAACTTCCCAAGAGCTGAATCGTTTTTGAATGGCAGTAATTTGCAAAGTAATGTGTCCATCTAGCTTTAGCGATGAGGGGTGGGGAACGGGTGGGGGGGGTGGGGAGAAAGAGTCTGGAGGGAGGGCGGGGGGTGGGGGTGGGGGTGGGGAAGGGGATGGGGCAGAGAGGGCCGGGTGGTGGTGGAGGTGGAACATGAGATGTTGGGGGGGGGGGGGGGGATGGGTGTAGAGGAGTGTGTTAGGTTCCTCAAGGTAGGAGTGAGTTTAGGTGGGTGGGAACAGCATGCTATGGAACTGGTTCGTGATCGCCTCGGGTGATAGACAATCAGCAATTCGACACCTGTGTCACCATCGTTGTTAGCGGATGGTGAGGTGCTGAGGGGTGGGGGTGGGGTGGGGGTGGGGCAGAGAGGGCCGGGTGGTGGTGGAGGGGGAACATGGGATGTTAGGGGGGAGGGGGGGGATGGGTGTAGGGGAGTGTATTAGGTTCCTCAAGGTAGGAGTGAGTTAGGTGGGTGGGAGCAGCATGCTATGGAACTGGTTCGTGATCGCCTCGGGTGATAGACGAATCAGCAATTCGACACCTGTGTCACCATCGTTGTTAGCGGATGGTGAGGTGCTGAGGGGCGGGGGTGGGCTGGGGGTGGGGGTTGTTAAAGCTGCCATTTCTGTACGCAACTGTCTGTCTGCGTGTCTGTGTGTCTATTTGTCTGTCTGTCTGTCTATCTGTCCTGTCTTTCTTTCTTTCTCCCTCCCTCTCTCTACCTCACTTGGCTTCTCGAACTATCGTTGGCAATGCTAATGTTTTTTTTCCGGGCTGCTGTCTGTCTCTGTGTCTGTCTCTGTTTCTATCTCCGTCTCTTCTCCTCTCTCCCCACTTCTCTCTCTGTTTCTGTCTCTCTCTCTCTGTTTCTCTCTCTCTCTCTTCGATTATTATAATGTTTTGTTATAATATGAATGTATGTTGATGCATTCACCCATGTCATAAGAACTTCATGGCCAATGACATTAAAATGTCAAAGCGTCAAAAGCCCCTCTCTCTCTCTTTCTCTCTCTCTGTCTGTCTGTCTCTGTCTCTCTCTCACTCTCTCTCTTTTTCGCTGTCTTTAAATGGAACGATTTTTTTCTGCATTGATTTCCACTTCTTTGTTTTCTTCTTTTTCTGACAGAAAGACACACTGCAATAAGTATGGATTCCCCTGCCCCCTCTCTTCCTCTCCCCCGTCTCTGTCTCCACCCTGTCTGTCTGTCTCTAGCCTCATTACTTTCTCCATCAATGCCTTTTTAAAGAAAAAAAAATTGTACTCGTTACACACGTATCATCATCGTTGGCAAGGGAAATATTGGATGCATGATGCTCTTTCTGCCTCTGATGAAGTGGAAAAGGAAAGAGAGGAGGAGGGAGAAAGAGGGGGAGGACGAGGAGGAAGACGAGGAAGAATAGGAGGAGATGAGGAGGAGGAGGAGGAGGAGGAGAAGGAGGAGGAGGGCGAGGAAGAATAGGAGGAAGCGGGGAGGAGGAGGAGGAGGAGGAGGAGGGCGAGGAAGAATAGGAGGAAGCGGGGAGGAGGAGGAGGAGGAGGAGGAGGAGGAGGGCGAAGAAGAATAGGAGGAAGCGGGGAGGAGGAGGAGGAGGAGGAGGAGGAGGGCGAGGAAGAATAGGAGGAAGCGGGGAGGAGGAGGAGGAGGAGGGCGATGAAGAATAAGAGGAAGCGGGGAGGAGGAGGAGGAGGAGGAGGAGGAGGGCGAGGAAGAATAGGAGGAAGCGGGGAGGAGGAGGAGGAGGAGGGCGAGGAAGAATAGGAGGAAGCGGTGAAGAGGAGGAGGAGGAGGGCGATGAAGAATAGGAGGAAGCGGGGAGGAGGAGGAGGAGGAGGGCGATGAAGAATAGGAGGAAGCGGGGAGGAGGAGGAGGAGAAGGAGGAGGGTGAGGAAGAATAGGAGGAAGCGGGGAGGAGGAGGAGGAGGAGGAGGAGGGGCGGGGGAGGAGGAGGAGGAGGAGGAGGGCGATGAAGAATAGGAGGAAGCGGGGAGGAGGAGGAAGAGGAGGAGGGCGATGAAGAATAGGAGGAAGCGGGGAGGAGGAGGAGGAGGAGGAGGGCGAGGAAGAATAGGAGGAAGCGGGGAGGAGGAGGAGGAGGAGGAGGAGGAGGAGGGCGATGAAGAATAGGAGGAAGCGGGGAGGAGGAGGAGGAGGAGGGCGAGGAAGAATAGGAGGAAGCGGGGAGGAGGAGGAGGAGGAGGAGGAGGGCGAGGAAGAATAGGAGGAAGCGGGGAGGAGGAGGAGGAGTAGGAGGAGGAGGAGGGCGAGGAAGAATAGGAGGAAGCGGGGAGGAGGAGAAGAAGGAGGAGGGTGAGGAAGAATAGGAGGAAGCGGGGAGGAGGAGGAGAAGGAGGAGGAGGAGGGCGAGGAAGAATAGGAGGAGGAGGAGGACTGTTGAAGGCTTGGATGTCTACTTTGAATTTTAGCACTTGGTGACCAATATGTGTCTGTACTGAATTGTGTTATACTTTGTACGTATCGTATCGTATCGTATTGCATTGCATTGCATTGCATTGCATTGTACTGTATGTACTTTTTACTGCAACAAATTCCCCTGTGTGAAATTCGGAAATTCGGATTTCTTTTACGTGTTTTTTTAAAGCGCATGCTGTACACAGGACCACGATCGGCATGCCACTCGAGGTCTAGTGGAGGGGAAGAGGAGGAGGGGAGAGGGGGAGGAGAAAAATACTAACGGGTGTTACCGATTCGAACCTACAGGTTCAGATTCTCGGCGGACGCTTTACCACTGACTAAGCCACCACCACCGCTCCACAGTCGTGATTTACTCAGTACTGAACAGAGCAAACAGGAGCACAGACAGACACAGCTATACAGACCCCACACAGGTAGACAGATTGTTTAGGCATCGGGGCAGATAACTCTGAATCTCCATGACAGCTCCCTGCTGTGGAGTTCCTGCGGATGGACAGCGATGAGTGGAGCCCGGATGTTTGCCGAGTAAGGGGGGGGGGGGAATCGCGGTTTGACTCTCTCCCCTCCCACTCCCTCTCTTATAAATCTTAATAGTTGTGAGACTGTCTGGACCGTTGATGGGAAGACTGATGGTACATAAAGGCAACAGAACGCCCCACCTCACACACACACACACACACACACACACACACACACATACACACACATACACGCACACACACACATACGCACACACACACAGACATATGCACACACACACACACATACACACAACACACACACACACACACACACACACACACACACACACACACACAGACATATGCACACACACAGACATGCACACATACATACACACACACACACACATACACAGACACACACAGACACACACACACACAGACGACATAATAATA
>NC_134889.1:25277875-25290375 GCF_041734735.1 Babylonia areolata | reverse complement strand
GGGGGGTTGTGGGGGTGAGGGTAGGTAGGGGTGGGGTTTGGGGGGCGGGTGGGGGGGGGGGAGGGGCCCCGGGGCAGGGGGGCGGGGGGGGTGGGGGGGGGGTGGGGGGTAGGGGAGGGGGCAAAAACCCACAGACCTCAACGCCTGCTGTCACATACCATGATCGTGGGGGTTGCCTGTTGAGATGTTATCGGACCAGTCACTAACTGACTAGGTCTGGTAGCTTGTGAGAGTTTTTTTTTTTTTTTTTTTTAATGTTAGCAATTAACAGCTCACATTTTTGTGTGATACACGTTATTGTGTGCGAGTTTTCGAACTGTTAGCGATAAATGGCTCACATGTTTGTGTGATGTTCGTTACTGTGTCAGTGTTTTTTGTAGCTGCAACGGCAAGAGTTTTGAACTGTTAGCAGTAAACGATTCATATTTTGTTGTACACGTTAGTGTGTGAGGGTTTCGAACTATTAGTGATAAACGGCTCACATTTTTGTGTGACACACGTTACTATGTAATAGTTTTTAACAGTAACAGTAAGAGTTTTGAACTCTCAGCAGTAAACGACTCACAATTTTGTAATACACATACCTGTGTGTGAGTTTTGAAATGTTAGCAATGAACGGCTCATATTTTGTGATACACGTCAGTGTGTGAGAGTTTCATAATGTTAGAAGTAACCGATTCATATTTTGTAATATATACATTTGTCTGTGAGTTTTGAAATGTTAGCAATAAACGACTCATGTTTTTAAATACACGTTATTGCGTGAGAATTTCGAAATGCTATCGATCAATGCATCATATTTTGTGATATACGTACCTTAATGTGTAAGAGTTTTGAACTATCAGAAGTACCAGCAAGAGTTTTGAACTGTTAGCAGTAAACGACTCATATTCTGTGATACACATTAGTGTGTGAAGGTTTTGAAATGTTAGCAATTAAATTAACGGCTCACGTATTCGTAATATACGTGACTGTGTAAGAGGTTTGAATTATTATCATTAACACCAAGAGTTATAAACTGTTGGCAGTAAACAACATGTTTTGTCATACACGTTCGTGTATGAAAGTTGCGAAAATGTTAGCAATAAACGATTCACTTCTGTAAAAACACTTTGCTGTGTTAGAGTTGTGAAGTGTTAGCAATAAACGGCTCATGTTTTGTGATATGCGCTGGTGTGTGAGCGTTTTGAAGTCCTAGCAATATATGGCTCACCTTTTGTGATACACATAATTGTGTGAGAGTTTTGAAACGTTAGCAATGAACGATTTATATTTTGTGATTCATGTTAGTCTGTGAGAGTTTTAAAACGTTAGCAAAAAATGGCTCATATTTTTTTTTTTTACACATTATTTGTGTGAGATTAAAAAAAAAATGTTAGCAATAAACGACTCACATTTGTGAGATTTTTAAAAAAAATGTTAGCAATACACGACTCTCGTTTTTGTAATACAAGTTACTGTGTGAGAGCTGCGAAGTGTTAGCAATAAACGACTCACTTTCTGTAAAACGGTTAACTGTGTGAGAGTTTTTAAGCGTTAGCAATACACGACCCACATTTTGTAATCCACATAACTGTGTTAGAGTTTTGGAAGCGTTAGCAATAAACGACCCCACATTTTGTAATCCATAAAACTGTGTGAGAGTTTTGAAGCGTTAGCAAAAAACGCCCCACATTTTGTAATCCATATAACTGTGTGAGAGTTTTGAAACGTTAGCAATAAACGACTCACTTTCTGTAAAACAGTTAACTGTGTTAGAGTTTTGAAGCGTTAGCAATAAACGACCCACATTTTGTAATCCACATAACTGTGTGAGAGTTTGGAAATGTTAGTAATCAACGACTCCCATTTGGAAATAAATGTTACTGGAGAAGATTGTTGGCTTTGTGATGAAATTGACTGTCATTGAGAGTTTTGGTCACACGGTCTTGGGACTGTGTGTGTGTGTGTGTGTGTGTGTGTGTGTGTGTGTGTGTGTGTGTGACAGCGAGCCAGACAGTGTGCTTGTGTGTGTGTGTGTGTGTGTGTGTGTGTGTGTGTGTCTGACAGCGAGCCAGACAGTGTGCTTGTGTGTGTGTGTGTGTGTTTGTGTATGTGTGTGTGTGTGTGTGTGTGTGTGTGTGTGTGTGTGTGACAGCGAGCCAGACAGTGTGTGTGTGTGTGTGTGTGTGTGTGTGTGTGTGTGTGTCTGACAGCGAACCAGACAGTGTTCTTGTGTGTGTGTGTGTGTGTGTGTGTGTGTGTGTGTGTGTGTGTGTGTGTGTGTGTGTGTGTGTGTGTGTGTGTGTGTGTGTGTGTGTGTGTCTGACAGCGAACCAGACAGTGTTCTTGTGTGTGTGTGTGTGTGTGTGTGTGTGTGTGTGTGTGTGTGCGTATGTGTGTGTGTGTGTGTGTGTGTGTGTGTGTGTGCGCGCGCGCACACGCGCTCCCTCCCTCGCTAGCTCGCTCGCTCGTTTGCACCAATCCAGCTTTCCATCAGATGAGCAGACGACCATCACCGCCTCTCACGCGGACGGTCGTTATAGCGGGCCCCAGATCACAGAGCTGGTGGGGCCCACCACTTGGTCATAAACCGGATCATGACAGGGTCTTTTGAAAAGAAATTTCTGATTGCTCACAACCTGTGTGATGTCAATAGCTGACAACTTGATCATTAGTTCCCCCTCCTCCCTCCTCCGTCCATCTCCCCCCCCTCCCCTCCCCTCTCTCTGTCTGTGTCTGTTCCCTCCCTTTGTCTCTGTCTCTCCCTCTTCTTCTTTTTCTCCTTCTCTCTCTTTCTCTGTGTCATTGTATCTGGTTATGCCTCTGTCTCTCCCTCCCCCCTCTCTCTCACACACAACGTGTCAAAAGCTGACAACTCTCTCTCTCTCTCTTCCCTCTCACACACACCACACACCACACACACACACACACACACACACACACACACACCACACACACACTAGCCCCCCACCCCCACCTCCACACACACGCACACAAACACACCACACACACCCTAGCTTCCCCCCACACACACACACGCACACACCACACACACACTAGCTCCCCACCCCCACCTGCACACCACACCACACACACACACACACACACACACACACACACACACACACAGAATCAAACACTGAAGACGGAATGGGGAACAGGGAAAAGTTCAGCAGAGCAACGAGAGATGACGAGTCGCCTGCAAGTCTCCACCAATAACCGCTGTCAGACACTCGATGCTAATCCAACACCATAGGACACCTCTGACATTTGCAGGGGGTTTTTTTGCTGTTGTAGTAGTAGTAGTAGTAGTAGTAGTAGTAGTAGTTGATTTTCGCTCGTTCCGCTGGTTTACTTTAGTCTTGTGTGTCAGTTTCCTTTATTCAGTTTCGGTTTCAGTTTCAGGGAGGGTGTCAGAGCGTGCTAACTGATCCATATCCATGTCTGTATGAAAAAGCAGCAGTGTGCAGAATGGTTCAGACGCCAATACAGTGTCCGTGACGGGTCTGGGTTCGAATCCCGCTCCACGCGTGCATACTCACTCCAGTGGTGAAACATTTGTGATCTTTAAACTTTTCAACAGGAATATAAACACAGAATGAATATATATATTTTTTTTTGATGGCTGCTTACTGCAAAACAGTTCAATACTGGAGCTAGTTAAATATTTCAAGTTGTCACTATCAACTACAAATAATTGACAGAAGTGTCTGAAAATGGGGAATCATTTGGTTGAATCGTAAAGAAAATTATTGCAAGTTTTGTGAAACGTCAAATCAGTTCATACCACTTGATTTGAATCTGATTCAAATTGCTTCTTTCATCCTATTTTGGGTAATTCTACATCTGGCTGCTGACAGATGCTGACATAATGCAAAGATAAGCTGAGGTGGAAGGGGGTGGGGGAAGGGGATTGGGGGGTTGGGGGATGGGGGTTACATTCAACATGTCGTGTCATAGTGAGACGCAGAGTCACCAGTTTGATTTTGTCACATATTAAACTTCACGAAACCCGACAAGGCCTCAGACCTGAAGAGATTCAAAAGAGAGTCTAGGCCGAGGGTCATTTTCAAGACAACAATTTTTCACAATTTGCTCCCCGGGGGGGTCAGAGTTGGCAGGGTAGGGTTTGGTTTCCTGTGGTGTCGGGAGGCCCGGCGAGGCACTTTGAAAGGAGGACTCACAGCAGGCACAGGAAAAGGTGTCGCCCTCATGTCTCCCTGTGTGAATGGAGCATGATGGACAGCTCTGCTCCAATCTCCTCCACACGCACACACACACACACACACACACACACGCGCACACATGCACACACACACGCGCGCGCGCGCGCACATGCACGTACAAATACACACATATACGCACACACATATGCACGCATGTACAGGTGCACGCGCGCGCGCACACACACACACACAGGCACACACACACACACACACATGCATGCACACACACACACACACTCACATGCACATACGCACGCACGCACACACACACACACACACACACACACATGCTGGTAACATCTCCCTCCCTTCTCTGTATACTGGTTTGGAAATCTTATGTGTCTTCGGGTTTGTTTGCTTCTTTTTTTTTGTTTTTGTTTGTTTTTTGGGTTTTTTGGCGTGTTTCTGATTTCCCCCCCCCTTCAATCTCTGGCTTAAAAATAGAAATATCTGAGTGTCAGTCTGAGTATTTCATCCCCTTCCTCTCTGTTCAGTGTTTCTTTTCATAACACTCACACGCGTGCATATGCAAATCGTGAATTTAGCAGGACAAACTGCCTCCCTTTTCTGCAGAAACGCTCGATTCCAGAAAGGCATGCTGGGAATAAAAATTTCGGGTGTGTGTGTGTGTGTGGGGGGGGGGGGGATGGGGACAGAGGCTTAGAGAGAGAGGGACAGAGAGAGAGAGAGAGAGAGAGAGACAGAGAGAGAGACAGAGACAGAGACAGAGAGACATAGAGAGACAGAGAGAAAGATAGACAGACAGAGACGGAGAGACAGAGAGAGAGATAGAGAGAGAGAGAGATTCAGATTCAGATGATTTATTCATTTACGGCTATAGCCCTATATGAACAGGGGGCGATAACAGAGTTTAACATGCGTCACTACAACTATGTGAACACAATAAGCATAACCAGATACCACAACAATTAGGATACTAGTGTTTCTCTCAGCTGAAGTGCTCGAAATAAATATAAAGCCAGACTCCACATTGTGTCATTATCAGTCGATGACACCAATAAACATAATCTAAACAGACATGGACATGTATGATATTTCTTCGGGATAAATTTAACTCGAAGGTCTGTTAGGGCAGGGCATTTCAAAACAAAACGAACTGCATCCTCTCTGGATTCCTCGCACAGAGGACATAATAATTCTGAATTATTCACAGTTTTATACCGATATCTGTGCACTTTTATATCAGAAATACCAAATCTGAATCTGGTCAGAGTACATGGCAAGTGTCTGTTCATTTTACACAAAAGGTATCTCTTCACTGTATTATTAACCCTTTCAACGCCAAGCTCGCATTTATGCACAGGCGTGGTAGAGGACCCATGTCACTGAAAGGTGACCATTCATTGGTCTGTTATCTATGAACCTTCTGCTCTTAATGTTCGGTGGTAGGATAGGCCATATTTTCTATACATCGCAGGGGGAATCCCCAGCTATTCTTAGCCACTGTCTTTTGTGTGTTTATACCACAAGGAAATTTTGTTCTCTAAATTGACTGGCGGTGAAAGGGTTAGACATATACATTCTATACATACTAAACCTTTCACTTGAATGGATGTGGTATTCCAACTCTTCCCACCTACAGTCTATCAATCTTTGGCGAAACATTTGTACAAATCTATTTTCATCACCTACTCCTTGATACTCCTATACATACCCAAATCCAAGTTCATACAAACATATTCGTACATTTGACACCCAATTTCTTTTGACTCAGGTCTAAATCATATAACATATTGTAAGATTTGCATGGTGGTCTATAAACATTCATTTTCAGTAATTCTAACCAACAGCGAATACATTTAACAGCAGAATTAACATGAATTGGGTATGTATCAGTTTCTACCCTTAACCAAAATCATTTGGTGTTCTTATTTCAACCCTTAAGACCAAATTAGTGAACAGATTCATAATGCATGGCAGCATTCCTAATCACGTCCTCACAAATCTGAGCCTTATTTGTGTCACATGTTGTATCTGAGAGTCAAAATATTTAATAAAAAGTTCCAGAGTGCTATTATTATTCAACAAGAACAACACACACACACACACACACACACACACACACACACACACACACACACACACACACAGAGAGAGAGAGAGAGAGAGAGAGAGAGAGAGAGAGAGAGAGAACGAACGAACGAACGAGCGAACGAACGAACGAATGTTTTATTCAGATAAGGCCAGAGCCCCTTACTGAAGGGGGATTCATTGATAAATAATAATTAGAAAATAACATGACACAGTAAGTAGACAATTCAGATCAACCAAAAATTGTTAGCACAATATCAACCATATCACCCAAAATAGTCAACACAAATAGAAATATTCAGCAACATTCACGAGATAACTGTACGTAGTCTCTTCAATCCTTCATATATATATATATATATATATATATATATATATATATATATATATATATATATATATATATATATATATATGGCTAAGTTATACAGAGTACATTTCTGAGTACATTTCTGTCTTGAAGACATGAGTAGAGAGAGAGAGAGAGAGAGAGAGAAGTGGATGAAATGTGAACCTCACTTTACACAAAGACCTAAGTTTTATGGAGTGAGTTGTTGCGTAACATCCTCGCGGGTTGTTCTCTGTGTTTGTGTGCATCTAAATGCAACTGAGGTGTATGCACACAGTATGCTCAGATGCACAGCTGATGCACAGAGCAGTTTCTGTCTCCATAAACAGACAGACCTCAAATGGAGCGTCAGGCAATGCCCGCTATGTAAATCGTTACTGTGCGGTTAGACACGAAACATGGACGGTTTAATAAGAGCACTTCAGGGGAAACTGTTTTTGTTGTTGCTGAATTTTCAACACGCTTGGAACTGTTACGTAAACTGTTTACATGAGATTTAAAATCATCAGAATGTGGATGCGTATTTGGGCGTGAAATAGTGACAGCACTTTTCTAACATGTTTTGGGTTTTTTTTCTGTCTCTCTGTCTCTGTCTCTGTCTCTCTCTCTCTCTCTCTCACTCTCTCTCTCTCACTCTCTCTCTCTCACTCTCTCTCTCACTCTCTCTCTCACTCTCTCTCTCACTCTCTCTCTCTCTCTCACTCTCTCTCTCACTCTCTCTCTCACTCTCTCTCTCACTCTCTCTCTCTCACTCTCTCTCTCTCTCACTCTCTCTCTCTCTCTCTCTCTCTCTCTCTCTCTCTCTCACTCTCTCTCACCAATACCGTGTCATTCATAGAGAAGAAATAAGTAAAACAAACACAAAACAACCAAAAAAACAAAAACAAAAAAACCCCCAACAACAAAAACAAAAAACAAAAACAAACCCAACAACAACAACAACAAACAAGCCAACAACAACAACAAAAAAGATGGGGAAGAAAAGAACGAACCCCCCACTCCCCCGACCCCCATCCCACCCCCCACCCACCCACCCACACAAAAAAACAACCACCAAAACAACAACAACAAGAAACCACCCTAAAACCAGACTGAAATACAACACACACAAGCACGCACGAGCATATACATACAGGTACGCTCGACTGCAATTACATACATGCATACATACATATATACTTACTTACACACACGCACGCACACACACACACACACACACACACACACACACACACACACACACACACACACACACACACACGCACACACACATTCAGCCAAAAGGGTGCAGCGGGAATGTCTGATATTTCTTAATTAACGCGTGGTGTCAAAACTCGCCAAAAACACACTTTCCAGATAGTATCCAGGCAAACCCAACAGAAAAAAAAAGAAGAAGAAGAAATGAAATTTTGTGCACCGATATACCTTGCATGCAACTGAGGCCACCCAAAAATGAATAGCAAAAAAACCACTACCCCCTCCCCCACACCCCTAAAAAAAACCCCCCCCCCCCCCCAAAAAACAAAACAAAACAAAAACCCAAACCAAAACACCCCAAAAGAACAACAACAAAAAACAAGCAAATAAACAAACAGACAGAAAGACTATTTAACCCCCCCCCCCACCCCCCTACATTAAAGTCTTCTGATCAACGAAACTAGATGTTTTCTGACAGTGCCGGAATGTGTCAAAAATGGAAAAGAAGTGATGAAAAACAAACAAACAAAAAAAACAAAAACAATTCTGCCGTCACATGAACAATAACGACGCACATCAATAACCTTTGATCATGATGATGTGGTGTATGCCGGCAATAACCAGACACTAAATCTTTCATTATGTTTTTTTTTTAATATTATTTCCTCTGATATCTGTGTGTAAATCCAAAATCAATCAGAACGAAAAAAAAATATTGATGACCGAAAAATTGATACCCTTTAATTCATGAATCATTCGAAGCTTTCCTCTTCCTCTCTTTCTTCTTCTTTTTTTCTTCTTCTTCTTTCATCTCTCCTTCCTTCCTTCTCTCCTTTCTTCCTCCCTTTCTCCGTTCCATTCTTTTGATGCCACACTTTATCCCTATATCCTCTCCCAATCATTATTCTTTATTTTGTTTTTGTTGTGGTGGTGGGGGTTGGGGGGGGGGGGGTTGGGGGGTGTGTGTGAAATCTCGTTACCCTGTCAAGGGTAATGGACGTTCATGTCCATTTTTCACCCACATTAGCCAAAAAAAAGAAAGAAAAAAAAGGAGGGGGGTGGGGGGAGAGATGGGAGGGGTGCAGAAGGGGGCAGAAGGGGTAGAGGGGTGGGGTGGGGGGGGGAGGGGAAATTAAAAGGTTGGGGTGTGAAGGGGTATGATGTAAAAGAGAATGATTTAATTTGACTAGCATCCTTCTCTCGCTCTCTCTCTCTCTCTCTTCCTTTCTCTGCATGTATCTCTCTCTCTGTCTCTGTCTCTTTTTCGCTATCTCTTTGTCCAACTCTCCATCTTTCTCTCCCACTCTCACTCTCTCATCGCTCTCTCTACCTTTCTGCCATCCTCTCCCTCTCTCTGACTCTCTAACTTTGCCCTGCCCCCCTCCCCCTCCACTCTCTTTCTCCCCCATTCCTCTTTCAGTCTGTCTGTCTGTCTCTTTTTTTTTCCGTAGTGTATCTCTATCCTGCAAGTTCTCGGTGACTTCGACACTCTTCCATAAAATTATCATTGCCATCGTTATCAGAACCATCAATATAATCTCGATAACGGCGCCTGGTGAGTAAAGGGTGGAGGTTTTTCCCATCTCCCAGGTCAACATGATATGCAGACCTGCTAGTGCCTGAACCCACTTCGTGTGTATACGGCAAGCAGAAGATCAAATACGCACGTTAAAGATCCTGTAATCCATGCCAGCGTTCGGTGGGTTATTGGAAACAAGAACATACCCAGCATGCACATGGTGTCTTTTGTTACACGCACGGACAACGTATTGCACGTTTGTGTGAAAGATCCCAAGATCCCACCCGTTCATTCCACACTTCACAAACCCCACCGATCTTCACATCACACGAAGAGCACACCGAGGAATAAAAGCAGTATTCTGTGGAGGTAATTTCTCCGAAATAATTTACCCCCAAAACTCTGAGAGTAAAAATTCTGAGAAATAATTCACCTTAGAAATCTCCTAGAGGGTAAATCTCCTGGGGGAGAAATGATAATACAATTCAGAGTTGGCAGGGTAGGGTTTGGTTTCCTGTGGTGTCGGGAGGCCCGGCGAGACACTTTGAAAGGAGGACTCACAGCAGGCACAGGAAAAGGTGTCGCCCTCATGTCTCCCTGTGTGAATGGAGCATGATGGACAGCTCTGCTCCACTTCCCACCACCCTCAACATACACACACATACACACATACACATTCACATGCATGCACGCATGCACTCACATACACACAGACCCTCTCCAGCCCCACGACACTCACACACATGCACACACACACAGAGCAAATGTGTCTGTCAAAATGTCAACCTTTT
The DNA here is from genome assembly GCF_041734735.1 of Babylonia areolata. Taxonomy (NCBI): domain Eukaryota; kingdom Metazoa; phylum Mollusca; class Gastropoda; order Neogastropoda; family Buccinidae; genus Babylonia; species Babylonia areolata. Next base: position 25,280,259 of record NC_134889.1, on the reverse strand, counting down.
CCAAAGCTGTCTGCTGCTTTAGACTATATTATGTGTTTAGGATTTTTTTTGGGGGGGGTGGGAGGAAGGGGGTACGGGGGGTGGGGGTAGGGGGATGTGGGGGGGGGGGGGGATGAGGGAGGTTTGTGTGGGTGTCGTAAGTCTGTAATTCAATATTTTTTTTCCATAACACGCACACGCACCACCAGCCCCCTCCCTCCCCCCCACACAAGCATACGAACATTTTCAAAAATACATATACCAGTCAGCATGGAATGCATTGCATGGGCCACAGGACTGAAAACTGCCTCCTTTTTCTTTTTTTTTTTTACTAGCTAAAGTGGCTCATTGAAGAAAAAAAAAATGACACAAAAGAAAACCAGTGAACAAATGAGTTTCAGTAGCTCAAGGAGGCGTCACTGCTTTCGGACAAATCCATATACGCTACACCACATCTGCCAAGCAGATGCCTGACCAGCAGCGTAACCCAACGCGCTTAGTCAGGCCTTGAGAGAAAAAAAAGAAGATAAATACATAAAAAAGAACTACTACTAATAATAACAATATGTATAAGGCGCAAAAACTTGATGAAGTCAACTATAAGCGTAAATATCTCTCTCTCTCTCTCTCTCTCTCTCTCTCTATATATATATATATATATATATATAAAACTGAATAACTAACTAAATAATAATAATATAATTTTTAAAAAAGAGAACAAATGAACAAAACAGGAATAAATCTCTGGAAATATATTATACAAAAAAAAAAGAAAAAAAAAAAAAGAAAAGAAAAGAAAAGAAGAAGAAGAAGAAAAAAAAGAACAAAAAAGACCAAGATTTAAGACTGCGTTCCTTCCTGTCAAAGGCTATGACCCTGAAATAGTATAACTCTTTATGAAACACACACACACACACACACACACACACACACACACACACACACACAACAAAAACAGCAACAAAACAACAAAGAAACAAACTGCTGTCACAGGAATGATAAAAGACTCACAACAGTAACCCTTGTATAGTTTCTTTTTTTCTGAGCGGGTGGAAACAGTGACTATTTTTCTTTTTGTTTCATTTTCATTTCAGTATCTGAAAAATTTATGTGTATAAAAAACCCCCCAAAAAACAATAAAAATAAAACAGACGTCGTTTTCAGCACAACCCCTCTCCCCCACCCCCACTCCCCACCACCCCCTCTCTCCCCACCACCCCCTCTACCCCCACCCCTCTCCCCCCCCCACTCCCTCTCCCCCACCCCCTCTCCCCATACGTTTCCCTACATCTAACCCTCTTCCTTCACAACGATAATTCTGCTGCTTCTTCCACACTATTGCTTTCCCCCTTTCCCTCTCATTTTGAGGTTATTTTCTCTCTCTCTCTCTCTCTCTCTCTCTCTCTCTCTATATATATATATATATATATATATATATAGATGGGTATGGGGGAAGGGGCGGGATGTATTCTCCTTTTCAAGTCTTATGTAATCGGTCGAAGTTTACATTTCTTTTTTTATTTTCTTTACTTGCATCTGAAGACGAACACGAAAACGATGATGAAGACGAAGGAGAAGCAGAAGAAGGACGCTTCTTCTTCTTCTTCTTCTCTTGCCTTCCTTCTTCCTTCTTCTCATGTTCCAGCAAATGTATTCCGCTTCCCTCTCGTTTTCTTTCCTCTTTGCTTACACCCCATTCTTTCTTTCTCTCTTTCTTTCTTTATTTACTTCTTTCTGTCCTTCCTTCCTTCCTGTCTCTTTCTTCTTCTTGTGTTGCCTGTTTCATCCTTCTCTCCGCCCCCCCCCGCTCCACCCCGAACGTTTCCCTCTTTGCTCTCTTTGTTTGACATTTGCTTACCATCTTTCGTTCTTTCTTTCTTTCTACCTTTCCTTCTCTTCCTGCCTTCCTTTCTTTCATTCATTCTTTCGTTCGTTCGTTCGTTCGTTCGTTCTTCGGCCTCGTCTTCCTGTCAAGAATGCCAGAATAAATACCATATATTTTCCGTCCCCGAAAGGAACTTCTTCTCGCCTAGAGATCAATCACACATACACAGTGTCTGGTGATAGAAACGGAACTCCCCACAGCTGACAATCAACTTGTACGTCCAGACCCCTTGCAATCCACAGGATTGCCTTCCACTTGTCACAGGAGAGAGAAGATTGACATGGAAGGTTAAAAGTCCCATACTGGAATCAGAGCACTGACTTCATTATCATATCCACTAGCGGGCGCAATATCCGAGTGAGGTAAAGCGTTGGACTTTCAACCTGAGGGTCCCGTGTTCGAATTCCGGTCACAGCGCCTGGTGGGTAAAGGGTAGAGATGTTTTTCCCCCGATCTCTCAGTTCAACAGACGTGCAGATCTGCTAGTGCTTGAGTCCCCTTCGTGTGTACACGCATGCGG
>NC_134889.1:25267875-25272875 GCF_041734735.1 Babylonia areolata | reverse complement strand
AGCTTTTTATTTATTTTTTTTTTCTCCAAAATTTCTTACCCTTGCAGAAGTAACACTTCGAAAAGTTCGAAGTGACCATAATGTTCATAACGATACTAGTTAAATACTGACAACCCAGGCACTAAATCTGAGTTTTATTTCATTATTATGTATGTATTTTTGACGGTATTAAAGCGAAGAACCGAAACCAACAAGAATTGTGCATTGCATTTGCATATTTTGTTTCCTTTTTATTTCACCCTTTTATTTCACGCCTTTTTATTTCACTCTTTAAAGCATTCGAAGTTACTGCACTTTATTTATTAATATATCTATTTATTGAGACATCTTGCTATAGCACATATTCTTCAAGCTCTGTGACTTACTCGAGATATATCACATAATTATCAAAACCTCTTGATTCCTCGCGACCGTTGTCAATACAGTCATAGTGACGCCATTGATGACATCACCAAGAGAAGGGAAATAACCCTGGAAAGCTGGAAATTCGCCCATTTGATCCGGAGAGGTACATCTCCAGGCCATGTTCTCGGTTTTTCTTTTGCTGGTTGTTCTGGATATTAATTTATGTGTCTTGAAACACCGCTTTCTATTTTTTTCTCCCCGGCAGTCAGCTGGTTTTTTAGATTAACACTCCAAGCAGTATATTCGAGCCTTTCAATTTTTGCGAACTCTGACATCAACCGTTTTTGGGGGGTTGCCCATGGTGACTCAGACATGATGACCACACTTCAAAAGTGGGAAACAGATCAGTCAGAGAATTGGAGACGTTTCATGCATGACTCACGGAGCAAATCGAATCACATGCTGTGTCAATAAAAAAGAAAAGAAAAAAAAAGTGGTATAAAAAAATGACGTTACAAACTAATTGCCATCATTGTGAGACACGAAATAAATTGTGTGTGTGTGTGTGTGTGTGTGTGTAAAATAAATGGGTTGGGAATAATCACCAGCACCCAACCATCAATCGGAAAGCCGAGCAAGGAAAGAACAGTCCTTGACTGAACGAAATTCGAACACTGACCCTCCCCCCCCCAACCCCCCGGCCCCCCGAACCCCTACCCCTCCCCCAACCCTATCCCACTCCTACCCAGCAATTCTCTACACTGCTTACATTAACCACCAAACCACCACCCCCTTCCTCCTCCTCCCCCCCCTCCCCCACATCACTACCCAAACGTGAGCATCAGAAACCGAACCCAAAGATGAGTAATGGTCAGAGCTCAGACAACAGACAATTTCTTTGCATCCCCCTCACCCCCCCCCCCCCGCCACCCCACTCACACCCCCAACGTCACTCACCGCTCCAACCCCCCCCCCCCCACTACCTCCCACGCGCCCCAAGCCCCCGTTCACACACTCCCCCAACCGTCCTGCAAAGTCATGGTTGGGACAGGGGGGGCCAAATTACTGGTGGCCAACACGTCTGAAAAGAACGATGAACTGACGGCTATCACAAGGTCAAATCAATTGCTGGTGTGTCCCCCCCGAGTGGGCAGAGTTCCCTCCCCCTTCCCTGCATCCCTCCTACCTTCACCCTTCCCCCACCCCACCCCATCCCCACTCCCATTCCCACTCCCACACACACCCACAAACACTCACACCCCACCATGAATAAACAACGAGGCAGATAAAAGTCTTGTGTTCATATTCATGCAGCGCTGTGGCGATTGCCGGTGTAGAGGGGCACTACAACCCCCCCCCCCCCCCCGAACCTCCCGAACCCTCCTCTGCCCCCTAACCCCACCCCACTGTGGAAATATTTACCCACACCGTCCTCCCATCCCCGACTCCCTGTTTCTTTCTTTGGGGGTTTCACACATTCAGCTACTGGCGCCAACCGCGGAAATGATTCATGCCACGGTCCCTCGCAGAAAGTAAGACAGACCGACAGACAGGCAGGAAAAAAGAAAAGAAAAAGAAACCCATCTAGGTTATATGCATGCATTTGGTTAGAGAGACTTTAAAAAACATTAGTAGAAAAAATCGTCCCTGTTAAATTGTAAATTGGTTACAAAGACTTCAAAACTCTTATAATTAACAAACAAACAAACAAACAAAAAAATAAATAAATCGCACAGGTTAAAATTCTGATCGTAAGATTTCAAATATATCTGTAATGTTTTTGTCTATTATTTATTTATTTCTTTTAATATACAAGGTGTTAACTGCTACGTACATCTGTACCTCGACACTCTGTAAGGGACATTTTTTTTTTCATGTCAGCAGTTTGGTCTTGGACTATCATCATAAAGACCGGCACATCTGAGTCGCTCCGGTCATTTGTCGCCATGGAAACAGAACCCAAAATGGCTACAAAATAGGGACTGTCACCACAGGGGCTATCACCATTGTCAACAAAGTTTGTATTGAACCTGACTGATATTTTTGGATTGATTTCGACTGACGTACAATAAACTCTTTTCTTTATTCTTGACAGGTGCTCATTTCATATATTAAGCATGGGTTAGGCTAATCTTTCATGACATACGTATACATTTTTTTTCTCAGTTGTGTAACATATACATTTCCGCTGATTTGGCCATAAACTTCAGAAAATTCCCTGGAAAAAATTCACATGCAAAATTATTGTTCCACAGGCATCGAAATGGCAAGAAAAGTTTTAGAGCTCTTGTCCTTAGAATTTCTGTCTCTGGAGCATACTTCAGGTGACAATGACGAGCACGGCAAATGCAGTAAACCACGAAAAGAAGGAAACAAAGCCACGACAAAAGAAGAAACCTTCTTCACAAACTTTCTGCGGCTATACGCAAACGAATATTGCACGAGGACAAATAACTTTGACCAGTTCATGCGATGTCATTTCAAAGACATGAAAAGAATGTGCAACTACGAAATCAAGAACATTTATCAGCAAGAATATGACACGGATAGTGGCTTGAAAATCTCTTACAGCGGTTTTTGAAATGTCTAATTTCATCAAAACGTATTCATCTAAGGATCCTTACACTAAACCCACCAGATCATAGGATTAAAACGTTGTGAAAGCAGTGTTTCAGTTTGTGTCGGGGAAGACAGAATCAGTAGAAGGGACAGCCTATACAATTATTAAAAGAGGCTTAGGGCTTCAAGCTAATCCAACATACATGAGGTATCTCAAACTGCCTTGGATTATATATATAAATATATATATATATATATATATATATATATATATATATGTGTGTGTGTGTGTGTGTGTGTGTATGTGTGTGTATAGATCAGTGACCAATGGTCTGCACAGTCAGTTGCGACGCTGCACTGACTCGCCGGAGGGGCAGCCAGCCGAAAAAAACCTGACGACAGCTGGAATGACTCATTCATGGTCAAACCTTGACCCAAAGAAGAGGCCCGAAAAAAAAAAAAAAAAAATCAAACCCACAAACTAAAAATCAGACCTTTATTTTATCTTCTTTTATTTCATTCATTCATTTTATTATGATCATTATTTTTTTATTTATTTTTTTATTTTTTTTAATTTTTTTTTTTTTTTACTGCAAATCGTACACAAACCCACAACCTCGTACAAGCAGTGATAGAGGGCCAGACTTTGTGGTAGGAGGTGTATGGGTTGGGGGAGGGGGGGGGGACGGGAATTGTGTGTGGGGGGGGGGGGGGGGGGGGGGGGGGGAGGGGGAGGCAGAGGGGACTGAGGGATGGGTTGGATGGGTAGGGTGTGTGTGGAGGGGTGGGGGAGAGAGCCACTTCGATTTCATTTCTTCACCGGGTTTCTCTATCTCTCTTTTCCGCCGCCTGTGTGTTGCACCATCTGAGTCAGAGGGTTGGGGGGATTTTTTTTGGAGGGGGGGAAGGGAAAGATCAGGAGAGGGACAAGAAAACTGACAATGATGATGAAGATCTGTGACTCCACTTGTTGCTTAGGGAGAGCGGGGGGGGGGGGGGGGGGGGGTGGGGGGGGGTTTGGGGGGGGCTGGGGGGTGTGTGTGGAGTTGGAGGAGTGGTGGGAAGTGGTGGGGGAGGAGGAGGAAGGATGTGACTGTTGCTGCAGGAGGAGGGGGGTGTGTGTGGGGGGGGGTGGAGTGGTGGAGAGGGGACGGAGTTGGTGGTGATGGTGATGGTGGTAGTGAGAGTGAAGAGGGTTTGGAGGGCGAAATGGAGAATTGGGAAGGAAGTTTTGTTCTGAGCTCCTTGCTTTAAATAAGGGTGTGAAGAGAGAGAGAGAGAGAGAGAGAGAGAGAGAGACAGAGACAGACAGACAGACAGAGACAGACAGACAGAGAGACATACAGAGAGAGAGAGAGAGAGAGAGAGAGAGAGGGGTAGAGAGGGGAGAGAGAGAGACAGAGAGAGGGAGAGAGGGAAAGAGAGAGACAGACAGAGAGGAGAGAGAGAGAGAGAGAGAGAGAGACAGACAGACAGAGAGAGATGGACAGAGAGAGGGACGGAGATAGAGAGATACTGAGAGAGAGATATAGATACTGAGATAGAGAGAGAGAGGGAGAGAGAGGGGGGAGAGAGAGAGGGAGAGAGACACATAGAGAGGGAGAGAGAGAGGGAGAGAAAGAGAGAGACAGAGAAACAGACAGAGACAGATAAGTGAGAAAGAGACAGAGTGAGAGAGGGGGAGAGAGGGGGAGAGAGGGGGAGAGAGGGGTGACAGGGTGCATAAAGAGAGGGAGAGGGGGGAGACGGATATATAAGTAGGAGAGAGAGAGAGGGAGAGAAATAGAGAGAAAGAGAGAGAATGTGTATGAATGAGAAAGAGAGAGAGGGAGGGAGGGAGGGAGAATATAAGTAGGAGAGAGAGAGGGAGAGAAATAGAGAGAAAGAGAGAGAATGTGTATGCATGAGAAAGAGAGAGAGGGAGGGAGGGAGAGAGAAAGAAAGAGAGAGAGAATGATATGTGTGTGTGTGAGAGAGAGAGAGAGAGTGTGTCTAAGAGAGAGAGAGAGAGAGAGAGAGAGAGAGAGAGAGAGTGTGTGTGTGTGAGAGAGAGAGTGTGTGTCTAAGAGAGTGTGTGTGTGTGTGTGTGAGAGAGA
>NC_134889.1:25255375-25257875 GCF_041734735.1 Babylonia areolata | reverse complement strand
TGTGTGTGTGTGTGTGTGTGTGTGTGTGTGTGTGTGTGTGTGTGTGTGTGTCTTTATTACTCTTGCTTATATTAGTGTGATTATAGCAATCAGTTGTAAATGCTATGCACTGTAACTGTATCTGTCTCTGCCTGTCTCTGTCTCTCTCCCTCTCTCTCCCTCTTTCTCTTCATCCCTCCTCCCCGCTTTCTCTCTCTCTCTCTCTCTGACATTGAAAATACAGCTTCATTGTCGCACCCTGGCAGGGTAATTAATTAATTAATTAATCAATTGTATTTCAAATACAATATAGTGGCCTATGGCAGATAGAAAAAAACGAAATTAGAAAGATAACGCCTCAATGTACTGGCCCATGAAAGATGGAAAAAACGAAACTAGAAAGCGAACACCTCAATATACTGGCCTATGGCAGATGGGAAAAAACGAAACTAGGAAGAGAACACCTCAATGTACTGGCCTACGGCAGATGGAAAAAAAACGAAACTAGAAAGAGAACACCTCAATGTACTGGCCGATGACAGAAGGAAAGAACGAAACTAGAAAGAGAGACAGAACACTTCAATGTACTGGCCTATGGCAGATAAAAAAACGAAACTAGAAAGAGAACACCTCAATGTACTGGCCGATGACAGACAGAAAAAACGAAAGTAGAAAGAGAACACCTCAATGTACTGGCCTATGGCAGATGGAAAGAACGAAATTAGAAAGAGAGAGAGAACACCTCAATGTACTGGCCTATGGCAGATAGAAAAAAAACGAAACTAGAAAGAGAACACCTCAATGTACTGGCCTATGGCAGATAGAAAAACAACGAAACTAGAAAGAGAACGCCTCAATGTACTGGCCTATGACAGATGGAAAAAAACGAAACTAGAAAGAGAGAGAGAGAACACCTCAATGTACTGGCCTATGGCAGATAGAAAAAAAACGAAACTAGAAAGAGAACACCTCAATGTACTGGCCTATGGCAGATAGAAAAAAAAAACGAAACTAGAAAGAGAGAGAGAGAACACCTCAATGTACTGGCCTATGGCAGATGGAAAAAACGAAACGAGAGAGAGAGAGAGAGAGAGAGAGAGAGAGAGAGAGAGAGAGAGAGAGAGAGAGAGAACGCCTCAATGTACTGGCCTATGACACATGGAAAAAAACGAAACTAGAGAGAGAGAGAGAGAGAGAGAGAGAGAGAGAGAGAGAGAGAGAGAGAGAGAGAACGCCTCAATGTACTGGCCTATGACAGATGGAAAAAAACGAAACGAGAGAGAGAGAGAGAGAGAGAGAGAGAGAGAGAGAGAGAGAGAGAGAGAGAGAGAGAGAGAACACCTCAATGTACTGGCCTATGGCAGATAGAAAAAAAACGAAACCAGAGAGAGAGAGAGAGAGAGAGAGAGAGAGAGAGAGAGAGAGAGAGAGAGAGAACACCTCAATGTACTGGCCGATGACAGATGGAAAAAAACGAAAGTAGAAAGAGTGGGAACTCCTCAATGTACTGGCCGATGACATATGGAAAAAAACGAAACTAGAAAGAGAACTCCTCCTTCCGTCCGCATGTTATTGACATGTTGTGCTGTTGTATTCTGCTGATTTGTCCTTTACCTAATTAACCGTAGAGGTTTTTTTTCCGTACAATATGAGAGGAGCACTTAAAACATGGCTCCACGTTTAATGGCAACGTTCAATAATAAAACGATTTTAGTCTTTGTACACACACGCAAACACACACACACACACACACACACACACACACACACTCACAAACACACTAACACATACAGGCACACATGTAAATATCCACACATATATGAATATACGCGTGCGCGCGCACGCACACACACACACACACACACACACACACACACACACACACACACACACATACACACACACACACTTTCATAAGTTTTCCCGAAAAAAAAGACAAAAAAAAAAAAAAAAAAGACACCCCCCCCCCCCTCTCCAAACTATGCCGCTTCCACTGGCGCGACATCGCAATATTGTTTTTAAAAATAGTTAAAAAAAAGAAAAAAAGAAAAAAAAAAAAAACAACACCCCCCAAACAACAACAACAACAACAAACAAACACAGCAGACACACGGGGAAAAAAAAAAGTTCTGTTTTTATATGTTTACCTGCTTTTACATCTCGTGTGCAAGTCAAATTCCCTGAAGCAGAATGTTCAGGAAACAAAACAGCAACTCAATCAATAGCAGAAAAAGGTCTTCACACGAGGCAAAAAAAAAAAAAAAAAAAAAAAAAAAAAAAAAAATTCATTGAAAAAAAAAACTACACACGGACAAATATTTCAAAAAAGAGAGAGAGAAAGAAAGACGTTTTACCCAAATGGTATAAAAATGGAGAGAAAGAAAGACGTTTTACCCAAATGGTATAAAAATGGAGAGAAAGAATGACGTTTTACCCAAATGGTATAAAAATGGTTCATTTGCTTTATTCCTTCTGCTTTGGTAATGACACCTGATGACGCACTCACAGATGCGCATGTTCT
>NC_134889.1:25240375-25250375 GCF_041734735.1 Babylonia areolata | reverse complement strand
CGTAGAAAAGAGAATGAAGAAAATGAACGAAGAAAATGAACGAAATTTTTTATTTTAAATGGGTAAAGGAATAAGCACAAAAAAACACCATGTTTACATCCGGCTGTATGATCAGAGAAAATTAGGGACGAAAAAGAAAGAAAAAAAAGAAAAAAAAAGTGAGGGCAAAAAATATTCACGCATTATCAAAATTACACGCATGTACAGACATAAGTATAATTATTATATACAAAGAGAGGGGGGGGTGGAGGTGGTAAGACCGGTGTGTGTGTGTCGTATGGTGGTCGTTTTGAGGCTTTGCTTGTTAATAGACAGCGCTTCAACAATTTACCCAGAAACGAAAGAATCTGTGATAAATGTTCCACAAACGACATTGCTGATGAGTTTCACTATTTGTTTGTGTGTCCAAACTCCCTTAAATTCCACTTATTGTTTTCCGAAAAAAACACACCCAAAAACAAAAGAATATTGTTAAAACTAAAAGCACTTGTTTCTTCTATTTGTAGTTCCTTTCGGTAAAGCTACGTCTGTTAATGGATGAGGATGAATTATTTATTAATGCATATTGTCGGTGCCTATTGGTCTTTTCCTTTTTCTCTTTGTTCTTTTGACATCACTCTAATTGTTTGTATAGTATTGACATCACTCTATTGTTTGTATGGTGGAGTGATGGCCAAGAGGTAACGCGTCCGCACAGGAAGCGAGAGAATCTGAGCGCGCTGGTTCGAATCACGGTTCAGCCGCCGATATTTTCTTCCCCTCAACTAGACCATGAGTGGTGGTCTGGACGCTAGTCATTCTGATGAGACGATAAACCGAGGTCCCGTGTGCAGCATGCACTTAGCGCACGTAAAAGAACCCACGGCAACAAAAGGGTTGTTCCTGGCAAAATTCTGTAGAAAAATCCACATCGATAGGAAAAACAAATAAAACTGCATGCAGGAAAAAATGCAAAAAAATGGGTGGCGCTGTAGTGTAGCGACGCGGTCTCCCTGGGGAGAGCAGCCCGAATTTCACACAGAGAAATCTGTTGTGATAAAAAGAAATACAAATACAAATATGTAAAATATGTATGTATGTAACGTTTCCATGCTCCCAGTGGGCACAAGAAATAGCCTATTCTTCCAATCTTGATTATTACACACACACACACACACACACACACACACACACACACACACACACACACACACACACACACACAGAGGGAGAGAGAGAGAGAGAGAGAGAGAGAGAGAGAGAGAGAGAGAAGGGTGGGGGTGGTAAAACTGGTTTGTGTCGTGTGGTGGTGGTTGTGAGGTTCGCCGACAACAAGGGGTTGTTCTGACTTCTGGTATGAAGCTGGCATTGGAGATCGGGTGGGTGGGTGGGTAGGTGGGTGGGTGATGGTGGTGGTGGTGATGGTAGTGATGGAGGGCTTGTTAAAGGCGAAGGAAGGAGAAAAAAAAGTACAGAGTCTGGTTCTGAGTGTGTGTGTGTGTGGATCCGTTCGTGTTTCTCTGTGTATCTGATCTCAACTTTCTGTTATGATCTGATGTGTTATAACCGTCCTTTGTTATACTTTCTTTTTTATGTAAACACACACACACACACACACACACACACACACACACACACACACACACACATACACACACACACACTCTCTCTCTCTCAATCTCTCTCTCTCACTCCCTCTCTCTCCCTCTCTCTCAATCTCTCCCTCTCTCTCCCTCCCTCTCTCTCTCTCCCCCTCTCTCTTTCTCCCTCCCTCCCCCTCTTTCTCTCCCCCTCTCTCTCAATCTCTCTCTCTCCCTCACTCTCAATCTCTCCCTCCCCCCCCCTCTCTCTCTCTCTCAGTATGCCAGTCTCTGTTTATCTGCTCATAATAGAGACAGGATGTTTTTTCCTGCAATGTGATGCTCTGCAATTGGCCAGGATTTGAACCCCAAACCTCCTGAATGCCATCTCTATGCTCAACCAACTGGGTAAAGCAGGCACCCGAAATCCAGCCGGGCGAACAGCCACTGGAGGACCTCCTGATCGTGACCTTCTGGCTGTTGCCAGTAAACAGTAGAACAGATCCTTAATTAGCTCTCTCCATACGAACGGCGAAAGAGACGACGTTAACAGCGTTTCATCCCAATTACCATCATCAAAATATTGCAAGCGGAACGCTCTTATACTGAAGAGGTGAATGTTGACAAAGAATACCACAGGTCTGACGACGGAAGCTAAAGGTTGGGTCATTCAGACACCCACTGGACATCCAAGGGGTCTGTGTAGAGGAGAAGAAAGGACTGGCCGTAACTGAGTGAGTTAATCAAGGCAAAGATCCGTTTCCAATGGAGCTCTGTCGTGGGTAGCCATGCGTGCGAAGTTCGTGACGAACGATTAAAACCCCAAGCCATGTTTCTTTGTGTTGAAGAAGGGAGCCTGAGAGGTCCTCTGAATCTAAATCCTATAAATCTTGCTTCAGGAGATTTGTGGCAATGTGTGTCATTCCTTGGTGACTCTCTCTTGGGCAGTGTATGGAAGGATTTCATAAAGTTATCAAGGTCTGTCCAGAAAAAAAAGATAAAAAAAGAAAGAAAAAAAAAAGAAAAAGAAAAAAAGAAAACGGTGGAAATGCGCGCGCGCGCGCGCGCGCACACGCACACACATACACACACACACAAACAAAACAAAACAAACACACACACACACACACACACCAACACACATACAGACTGCTGTCTCTCTGAATATTCATTTACACACACACACACACACACTCACACACACACACACACAATACTTATATATTCACACACGCACGCACAGAGAGAGAGAGAGAGAGAGAGAGAGAGAGAGAGAGAGAGAGAGAGAGAGAGAGAGAGAGAATATACATGTGTGTGTGTGTGTGTGTGTGTGTGTGTGCGTGTGTGTGTGTGTGTGTGTCTGTGTGAGTGTGGCTGTGTGTGCGTGTGTGTGTGTTGAGACACAGTCATCTCACACACACACACAGATAGATAGGTATGATATGATCAATATAAATGTTAAACATGTAAAGGAAGAGAGAGAGGATTACGAGACACACACACGCACACACACACACACACACACACACACACACACACACACACACACACACACACACACAGAAAGAGACAGAGAGAGAGAGAGAGAGAGAGAGAGAGAGAGAGAGAGAGAGAGAGAGGATAACGAAAAGAGTTGCATGTATTTGATTAAAAACGTAGTGTCTTCGTTTCTGTTCCTTCTTTATTTTGGCCGTTCGTTCTTTCATTGCTCCTTCATTTCTCTCCTTTCAATCAAAATCAATCAATCAATCAATCAATCTATCTATCTATCTGTCTATCTATCCATCCATTCATCCATGCGCATTATCAACTGTGAACAGCGGACCTAAGGTCCAACAACAACACTTTGATTAACGGATTCTGCCACGGCACATAATTACTGGTTCAGGTACCAAGGTAAGCGCTGTTCAGTACTGAGTTGTTTGAAGGAGGTACTTTTTTTTGACTCACATGAGTCTATGTTTTAACCCGGTGTTCGGTTGCCTGTGTGTGTGTGTGTGTGTGTGTGTGTGTGTGTGTGTGTGTGTGTGTGTGTGTGTGTGTGTGTGTGGTAAACTTTAACATTGACATTTTCTCTGCAAATACTTTGTCAGTTGACACCAAATTAGGCACAAAAATAGGAAAAATTCAGTTCTTTCCAGTCATCTTGCTTAAAACAATATTGCATCTCTGGGATGGGCACAAAAAAAAAAAAGAAAAAAAAAGAAGCTTAATTATATGCAAACTGCATTTACTGTTATATTTATATTTTTTGTATTCTCTAAACTTGTATTCTAGATCTGATATTCTGACCCAACAACAAGAGCAGTCATTATTATCATTTTTTGTTCAAACAGGAACTTCTTTTGCTAAGCATGGAAGTTTTATTTATTTTGCAAACGTTTTGGTGCAGAGGGTAAAAAAGGGAAATTACTCTAATTAATGCTAGGGGACTTAATTTGCTTTAAACTGATCTTTCTCATCTTAAACATTACATTTCGAAATTATACTCAATACATAAAAAGCCTGAATTTTTTTTAAGTGTATCACAAGTGAGTCTTGAAGGCCTTGCCTCTCTTGTTCTATTTTCTTTATTTTTCTATATGAACAAATGCAGAGAGAATAGAACACTTATTCTGTTTCCGCGATGGCTGTGTGGTTTTTGGAATCTGCCAACAGTAGTTGGAAGTTGTGTGTCTTCAGGGAAAGAAAGAGTTACTTTTCTCTTTTATTGGAATAAACACAGAGAGAAAGGAACACTTATCTGTTTAGACGATGAGTCTTGAGTTTGGAAATAAGAAGCAATCTTTTGGTGGCGGTAGTGGTGGTGGTGGTGGTGGTGGAATGGAGTGGTGGTGGGGTGTCTGTCTTTATTGATTAACTCCTTAGTGTGTTACGTGCGTGTCATGTGTTTTGGAGTGCGATAATGTAAAACAATTAGAGGGTGGGAGAGAGAGAGAGAGGGAGAAAGAGAGTCCGTCAAAAAAAAAAGAGAAAGAAATGCTACCTCTGCAAATAAAACAAGAGAGGCAAGGCCTTCAAGACTCACTTGTGATACACTAAATAAAATAAAAAAGAAAAAAGAAAAGAAAAGAAATCCAAGCTTTTTATGTATTGAGTATAATTTCAAAATTTAATGTTTAAGATGAGAAAGATCAGTTTAAAGCAAATTAAGTCCCCTAGCATTAACTACAGAGTAATTTCCCCCTTTTTTTACTCTCTGCACCAAAACGTTTGCAAAATAAATAAAACTTCCATGCTTAGCAAAAGAAGTTTTGACTGCTCTTGTTGTTGTGTCAGAATATCAGATCAAAGTGCCACGTTTAGAGAATACAAAAAATTATAAATATAACAGTAAATGCAGTTTGCATATAATTAGGCTTCATTTTTAAAAAAAATTTTGTGCCCATCCCAGAGGTGCAATATTGTTTTAAACAAGATGACTGGAAAGAAATGCGGTGGCGTCGAATGGACCAAAATGACGATGCCAGATCTCCTCACGACAGCTGCCAACAGAACGGCGTGGCGAGCTATGACATCTTCCTCATGTCCCCCCAACGACCCCAGCGGTCAAGAGAATGAGTGAGTGAGTGAGTGACTGGAAAGAACTGAATTTTTCCTATTTTTATGCCTAATTTGGTGTCAACTGACAAAGTATTTGCAGAGAAAATGTCAATGTTAAAGTTTACCACGGACACACAGACACACGGACACACACACACACACACACACACACACACACACACACACACACACACACACACACACACACACACACACACACACACACACACACAGAGACAACCGAACACCGGGTTAAAACATAGACTCACTTTGTTTACACAAGTGAGTAAAAAATGATGACATGCCAAGATAAGTGTCCAAAGGAAGTGCTGCACTGCCTAAAGAAGAAAGAGTTACATCTCCCCGGCCCCCCCCCGGCCCCCACCAACTATTGATACATTTGCTTTTCAGGTAAATTACGTGCGCCAAGGAGTTTTGTTACGACATTCGGCAATAAGAAATGCAACAGGGACCAATAGCAAACACACACACACACAAACCAACAAAAAACGACACATCTACCATAGGCGATGACCATGGCTGTTTGTCAATAAGAAGTAACGAGTGTGTCAACAAAGTACAACAAAGAACTCTTTAATGTTTTAATAATCTATTCTCTCAGATCCGACGTATGTTCCAACGGAAATCTCTTTCTTTGCGATAGAAGACACGCTAAGTCTGTTGAAATAAATCTACAATAAATAAAGTCTGCCAACAAGAAGAGCCACAAAAAAAAGAAAGAAGAAAAGAAATGTTTTTGCCAACAAAAAGAGCTAATGTATCAACATTATCGTTACGTCTGCCAGGACAACTGTTGTGTGTGCCTCAGTATGTCGGAGAATGGGTTTTATTTCCCACTACAGAACTCCAAATGCCCAAATGTCCAATTGTCCGGGTCAACCAAACCTTCTGGGGCCGTATTCAAGACAGAACTCATTTTTGTCTTGAGGCAAATTACCCTTGACGTGGTAGGGACCTGCGGGTACAATTTACCTTGAAGGTTAGGTTATCTTCCGTATTCAAGCACAATGATGGTGCACTCAGGTGGCTAACTCGATCGTCTAAATCTAAACATCCTGGGAATTCCCTTCTTTGCATGCTCTTTTGCATCCGTTCCTTCCGTTTGGTCACAGTGGTGGCAAACTTCGAGTCTGGGGTAAAAAAAAAAATTAAGAAACTGTAACTAGAGATGGTGGAAGAGCACCGAACCTATCTATACGTTGTAAGTCGTGTTCGATTTCTTGTGTAGTGCCCCAAATAATTATGTCCTCGTCGAAAACGGATTTCGTTGTTAAGCTCAACGTCATCGAAACTATTGAACGGGTTTTCTCTGTCCTTAGCCCCACCCCTCCCCCCCACCCCTCCCCAAAAAAACAAAAAACAAACCCAAACCCAATCCGCCCCACACACCCCCAAAACACACACAAAACAGACAGTCTCTCCGCAAAGTACGCCTGTTTTCCTTTAGCAAAATCAATGCAACAACAGGATCCGCCATGTTTACCACTGCTTCGTGGGCAGTCACCCTTGGCAGGTAGTCAGGGTAAATTTGCCTTCGGATTTGAAGACCCACGGGTAGACTCAAGTGTTCCTGAATACCGGATACTGCTTACTCTCGGGCAGTTTGCCTTGCCTCAGGTAGATTTGCCCGCAGGTACACATTTACCCGCAGGTACGATGATCTCTTGAATACGGCCCCTGGAGGGACAAGTGGTAATTGCTATCTCCGCTTGTCCGTTGGGTTACAACTTTTTTTACTGTATAAGTGAAAAGGTGACTGAGAAGACAGCTTAAGTGCAGATCTCTCGCTCTTCCCCTTTCCCTTTTCCATTTAACACCTCCACCCCACCTTGTGTTTTTTCACTACCCGTAATGCACATTATTTGCGTAATGAACTATGTCTGCTGACTTGCATATTTACTATAATTAACTCTATCAGCCGTCTCTATACTTAGCGAGGGCAAGTGACTGATGGATGACTGATGACTTGCGCGATGAGTTTGTTTAAAGTGAAGAGGAGTTGCGCAACGTCGACATCACTCTCTTGTCCGAGTCCACCAATTTCCAGTAACAAGACTAAGTCGAGACGACTGGAGGATGAGCACGGATGACCAAGATATCCTTTCGGTGTCTCATCTTGCTCTCTGCATTCCACAGTGCGTTGCTGTAGCCGCCTTCCTCTCCGTTGAACCGATAGGTTTCTTCCGCAGATTCTGCCGGGTCCAGACTTCGCATGCATGGGGCCACCCCCATGGGGCACCCCAGGGGCCAACTGCGTGTGGCATGCACACAGCACGGTGGATCTAGATGGCCGTGAATACAGTGCGATGGGCAAGTAGATAATAAGGGAATGGGGACATGGGTGAAGGGGTGGAGGGGTGGAGGGTACAGTAAATATGTTTTGCTTACTTGTCCCAACGACAACTAATAATAATTAGAATTCCTACCGCTCACTCAGTCTGGCTCCGCGACTAAGCCATTCTTGTCGTTAGTAGGGGGCTTAGTAGGTGGTGTCCTAAGTACGTTAAAACAGAACAGGCACCACTGAACACCACCGAAGTGACTCAGCAGCAGTGCAGGGTCTCCTCTGGTGTGTGGCCTCCTGGCGACCTAACATCGATGGTTCACTGTGGACTGCCGACGCTGGAACTACGACGGACAAACCCGGGTGTGGCCGTGTATGGGGGAATCTAAATGAGCGACGTGGGAGTAATGCCACTGAAACGGTGCAGATGACGGGGCAGCTTAAAAAAAAGAAGAAAAAAAAAAAGAAGAAGAAAGAATTCCTAGTCCTTTGACCAATACGTCTTTCAGCGGCCATCAGGAAAGTCTACAATATTCACCAGTACAGCTATTGGCACGAAATTCTGCACCCCCCAACCCGATACTGATAATCGCTACCAAGTGTTACTGAAGCAATTTCGCATGTGGAGTGATGGCCTAGAGGTAACGCGTCCGCCTAGGAAGCGAGAGAATCTGAGCGCGCTGGTTCGAATCACGGTTCAGCCGCCGATATTTTCTCCCCCTCCACTAGACCTTGAGTGGTGGTCTGGACGCTAGTCATTCGGATGAGACGATAAACCGAGGTCCCGTGTGCAGCATGCACTTAGCGCACGTAAAAGAACCCACGGCAACAAAAGGGTTGTTCCTGGCAAAATTCTGTTGAAAAATCCACTGCGATAGGAAAAACAAATAAAACTGCACGCAGGAAAAAAAAGAAAAGAAAAAAAAAGGGTGGCGCTGTAGTGTAGCGACGCGCTCTCCCTGGGGAGAGCAGCCCGAATTTCACACAGAGAAATCTGTTGTGATAAAAAGAAATACAAATACAAAATACAAATACCGTTACTGAAACTGACACCACTGGGTACATATGTACCGGCAAACAGTGAATACAGTGCGATAACGAAAGAGTCTTTTCCTGAACATTTTCTTTGGTGCTGCAGGCATGCACGAAAGTTTTACGAGAAACTGCCCTTAACATCAAGATTTCAGGTGAAACTGCGATTGTTTTTGGCGTTGATGAAAATGACTAAGATAGGAAAAACAAATAAAAAACTGCACGCAGGAAAAATTACAAAAAAAAATGGGTGGCGCTGTAGTGTAGCGACGCGCTCTCCCTGGGGAGAACAGCCCGAATTTCACACAGAGAAATCTGTTGTGACAAAAAGAGAAATACAAATACAAATACTAAACATACGATTTATCTGACTTTGCCATCACTTAAGAAAAAGAAAGAAATCTGCATTTAAAGGTGGAAAATAAGAAAGTGAATCCCCAATATGATTTTTTTTCTTTTTTTTATTCAAACTCATAAAAGAAATATTTTCATAGATTCAACGTTATCAATGGTTGGAGAGTTATTTTATCTAGCCTTTTATTCATTTTCACTCTGTTGACAGTGTTATGTTTCAGTAACATTTGAAAAACAAAAATGATATGAACAGCAAACACTTTATGTTCTGAACGTCGACCGACCATGATAGAAAAAAAATGTATGTGCGCATTAATGATAATGATAATAAGATGACAATGATGATAATGATACTAATATGATAACAATACTAACAACAACAACAGCAACAAAAGTAATAATGATGATGATTATTATTGTTTTCGTCATTATTGTTATGATTATCATGATTAATACTTTTATCATTGAAGTTGTTATTGTTGTTTATATAGCACTGAATCT
The DNA here is from genome assembly GCF_041734735.1 of Babylonia areolata. NCBI lineage: Eukaryota > Metazoa > Mollusca > Gastropoda > Neogastropoda > Buccinidae > Babylonia > Babylonia areolata. Next base: position 25,241,081 of record NC_134889.1, on the reverse strand, counting down.
TGTGCAGAGAAAACTGAATCAAAGCACTAACACAGCCAGTCATTCACACGCCTATAGTGAAAAGACGTTAAACTATAGAACGAACACGCCTTCATATCTCTAATCCATGGATAAGACAAAACAACAACAACAACAACAACATATAAATCCTTGCTTGTAAAAACCAAAGCTGGAGAAGCTATATCAAACTGCTGAAATAATATATAATATATCTATCTAAGAAAAGTGGAGTGATGGCCTAGAGGTAACGCGTCCGCATAGGAAGCGAGAGAATCTGAGCGCGCTGGTTCGAATCACGGCTCAGCCGCCGATATTTTCTCCCCCTCCACTAGACCTTGAGTGGTGGTCTGGACGCTAATCATTCGAATGAGACGATAAACCGAGGCTCCGTGTGCAGCATGCACTTAGCGCACGTAAAAGAACCCACGGCGACAAAAGGGTTGTTCCTGGCAAAATTCTGTAGAAAAATCCACTTCGATCGGAAAAACAAATAAAACTGCACGCAGGAAATAAGTACAGAAAAATCGGAGCGCAGCCCAAATTTCACACAGACAAATCTGTTGTGATAAATCGTATATATATATATATATATATATAAACGTGTATATATATATATATATATATATATATGTGTGTGTGTGTGTGTGTGTGTGTGTGTGTGTGTGTGTGTGTGTGTGTGTGTGTGTGTGTGTAAGAAGTTTGCAAA
>NC_134889.1:25222875-25230375 GCF_041734735.1 Babylonia areolata | reverse complement strand
ACCGCGACGCGAAACTGGTTGAGCCGTGAGTAGGTTGTCTGGCGAAGAGGACAAAATGACGTAGGCGGCTTTGCGTTCAAATCGGGAGTGGCGTCACACATTCTGTGCTAGCCGTTGAAGGCCAGCCCTTAGTTGCGAAAACGTCGTCTGAAGTAGCTTGTGAGTGAAACAATTTTTGAAGCAAGCATAGCGCTTGGTTACATTTGTCGACGGGCGCAATAGCCGAGTGGTTAAAGCGTTGGACTTTCAATCTGAGGGTCCCAGGTTCGAATCACGGTGACGGCGCCTGGTGGGTAAAGGGTGGAGATTTTTACGATCTCCCAGGTCAACATATGTGCAGACCTGCTAGTGCCTGAACCCCCTTCGTGTCTATATGCAAGCAGAAGATCAAATACGCACGTTAAAGATCCTGTAATCCATGTCAGCGTTCGGTGGGTTATGGAAACAAGTACATACCCAGCATGCACCCCCCCGAAAACGGAGTATGGCTGCCTACATGGCGGGGTAAAAAACGGTCATACACGTAAAAGCCCACTCATGTGCATACGAGTGAACGCAGAAGAAGAAGAAGAAGAAGGTTACATTTGTCTTTCCCTTTCCACCTTCCCTATCATTCGTTTATGTTCCCACACAGGTGTGCTGTCATGAATGTTTAGAGCCTTGGGCAGGTAAGCATGGGCGAATTTAGCAGCGCTAAGTTTGCTTCGCGTGAAGAATTTCCTTTTGTCCACGCCAGTTCAAAAGACTTTAAGAAACATTGTATGTAAACGCCAGGCAAACTTAGTGTTACTTTGATCGTTCATACAACCCAACCTGAAAACATTTTTATTGTTTTATTTAGTGTGTGTGTGTGTGTGTGTGTGTGTGTGTGTGTGTGTGTGTGTGTGTGTGTGTGTGTGTGTGTGTGTGTGTGTTGTTGGTGTTGTTGTTGTTGTTGTTGTTTTGTTCGCGGGCAGCAACTTCCGAGTTCACTTGTATGTACGAGTGGGCTATTACGTGTATGGCTGTTTTAACCCCGCTATGTAGGTAGCCATACTCCATTTTCGATAGGGAAGGGCGAGGGGAAGGGGGTGTATACCGGTATATGTTCTTATTTCCATAACCCACCGAATGCTGACATAGTTTACGGGATCTTTAATGTGCGCGTTTGATCTCTTACATGCGTATACACACATAAAGGGGTTCAGGCACTAGCATGTCTGCAACATATGTTTGACCTGGGCGGTCGGCAAAAAATCTCCACCTTCCCTTCCCCCCCTCCCCCTCCTTGCCCCCACCAGTCGCTGTGACCGGGATTCGAACCCGGAACGACGGGCACAATAGCCGAATGGTTAAAGCGTTGGATTTTCAATCTGAGGGTCCCGGGTTCGAATCACGGTGACGGCGCCTGGTGGGTAAAGGGTGGAGATTTTTACGATCTCCCAGGTCAACATATGTGCAGACCTGCTAGTGCCTGAACCCCTTTAGTGTGTATATGCAAGCAGAAGATCAAATACGCACGTTAAAGATCCTGTAATCCATGTCAGCGTTCGGTGGGTTATGGAAACAAGAACATACCCAGCATGCACACCCCCGAAAACGGAGTATGGCTGCCTACATGGCGGGGTAAAAACGGTCATTCACGTAAAAGCCCACTCGTGTGCATACGAGTGAACGCAAAAGAAAGAAAGAAAGAACCCGGAACCTTCTTCAGATTGAAATTGCAACGCTTAAATTAACCACTCGCCTTTTGCGCTCGCAGTCCTGAAACGGTTATGGCGGAGAGTAATGTGTTAACTCACTCAGTACGGCCAATCCTCTCTGAATGACCCAACCTTTAGCTTCCGTCGTCAGAATTGTGGTATTCTTTGTCAACATTCACCTCTTCAGTATAAAAGCCTTCCGCTTGCAATATTTTGATGATGGTAATTGGAATGAAACGCTGTTAACTCACTCAGTACGGCCAGTCCTCTCTTCTCCTCTACACAGACCCCTCGGATGTCCAGTGGGTGTCTGAATGACCCAACCTTTAGCTTCCGTCGTCAGAATTGTGGTATTCTTTGTCAACATTCACCTCTTCAGTATAAAAGCCTTCCGCTTGCAATATTTTGATGATGGTAATTGGGGGTGAAACGCTGTTAACGTCGTCTCTTTCGCCGTTCGTATGGAGAGAGTTAAGCATGGTTGTCGTTTTACTTCGTCTTTCTACTTTTCGCTTCTTCATGGGAATGTCCAATCATCACTGACTGATCCGACAAAGGCTGGAGGGTACTGAAAGTGGTGTTCCATGTTTTCTCCAGTGTCTGTCTGGAAGTGTCTTGTTCAGTCTTTAACATTCTAGAAGCTTGTCTGGTTCTCACCTTTACTTTCCTTTTTTTCCACGTCAGGTTTTTTGAGTGGATAAAAAGGAAGGGGAAAGAAAGAAAGAAAGAAAGAAAGGAAGAAAGAAAATTGCAAGGTAGGCAGCTAAGAGAAAGATATACTGGCATCGGCAGATAGAATGGCATACTGAGAGAGGGAGAGAGAGAGAGAGAGAGAGAGAGAGAGAGAGAGAGAGAGAGAGAGAGAGAGAGAGAGAGAGAGAGAGAGAGAGAGAGAGAGAGAGAGAGAGAGAGAGAGAGTCAGAGAGACAAAGACAGACAGACATTCTCAGTTAAGTTGCCATGATCGTCATCTTTTATCGTCATTGTATTTCATTTCTTCATCTTCCTTCTTCTGTTGGGCTTGTCCGTTTTGTTTTTCTTGCTCCTGTTCTTGACATCCCTAACGTTATCATCTTTTCCATCTTCTTTATCATTTTCTTCTCCTCCCCCCCCCTCCTACTCCTCCTTCTTCCTCTTCTTCACGTGTTCCTCCTTTCATGTCTCGTCCTTCTCCTCATTCATCTCTTAGTTTCCTTCTTCTTCTTCTTCTCCTCCTCCTCCTCTTCCTCCTCCTCCTCCTCCTCCTCCTCCTTCTTCTTCTTCTCCTTCTTCTTCTACTTCTCCTTTTTCTTCTTCTTTTTTCATCCTTTTCTTTTTCTTCTTCTTCGCCTTCCTTCTCTTCTGTTATCGCGCCCCATTCTTCTTCTTCTTCAGCTGGGCTGCAATTTCTCAAGTGCACTCTTTTTTACCAAAGGGTTTTTGGAGGTATGATCGGTATTTCTCCGCCATTTTTGATAGCCACGTATCCTGTTGAAGGTATGACCGGTATTTCTCCGCCATTTTGGATTGCCAAGAATCCTGTTGAAGGTATGGCCGGTATTTCTCCTCCATTTTGGATTGCCACGAATCCTGTTGAAGGTAAGACTGGTATTTCTCCGCCATTTTGGATTGCCACGAATCCTGTTGAAGGTAAGACTGGTATTTCTCCGCCATTTTGGATTGCCACGAATCCTGTTGAAGGTAAGACCGGTATTTCTCCGCCATTTTGGATTGCCAAGAATCCTGTTGAAGGTAAGACCGGTATTTCTCCGCCATTTTGGATTGCCAAGAATCCTGTTGAAGGTATGACCGGTATTTTTTTTCACCATTTTCGATTGCCACTCAACTTGTTGAAGATGTGACCGGTCTTTTTTTCGCCATTTTGGATTGCCACCCATCCTGATGATGATGGTATGATCGGTTTTTATTCACCATTTCCGACTGCCACGCATCCTGTTGAAGGAGAATGGGAAAGAGTGTGAAGGGTGTGGAGGGGAAGGAGGAAAGCCTTAGCAGCTAACAGCTCGAGCAGTACTGACCGAGAAGTTGTTTTAGTTGGTAGTAACTGCAGTAACAGCAGCAGCAGCAGCGGTGATCTCAGTTGAGGAAGCAGCAGCAAGCATCCTTAAAAGCAGCAGCAGTAGCAGCAGCAGTATACTACAAACCAAGAGCAATTGACGAAAAAAAAAAAAGATTGACCAAGATCAGAAACCACGCAACGCACCCAGACAACTATTCCACTACCTACTCCGTCCCAATCCCCCCCCCCACCTTCCCCCTCGCACCCCCACACCCCACACCCCAACCAACCCCCTACCCTAACGTACCAAACCCTCCACCCCACAGCGTCACCGGACATACGCCGCCAGACCGGAAATGGGCTAGCAAGTGTCAGTAGTAGTGTACGCCGGGACAGCAGGGGGGAAAAAAAGGGGGGGTGGGGGGGGGGAGGAGGTTCGAGGGGGGAGTCAAGTCCCTGACCTCCTCGGGTCGAATTACTGTTCAGCCAATGAAAAGACAACACTGTTCTCCAACCCCAACCCCCCCACCTTCCCCCTCTTCCCCTATACCTCACCCTCTCTCCACCGAACATGATTTTGCGCACGGCAAACGGACTGGACCACTTTGAAGAACAGCGGAGGCCATCGTTTTGATCGATGGGATGGTCGAAAAGGGAGTGAGTGGACAGAGTCCGCACTGGACAGAGGTGACGTGGGAAATTGAATTTCTTCTATGTACGATCATAGCTTGAAAGTCGTCGGTTCTCTTTCGCCTCGACGACGTCCCGCTAGTAACAGCGGCGGTTGTTGTTGTTGTTGTTGTTATTGTTTTAAGACCCTGCGTTTCGTTTGAAGAGAGACTTGTTCGGCATGCTCTGATATATATATATATTACACAACAACAGACCCAGACCCAGACCCCCCACTCCACACACACACACACACACACACACACACACACACACATATATATATATATATCTGTGTGTGTGTGTGTGTGTGTATCTATGTATCTATCTGGAGAGAGAGAGAGAGAGAGAGAGAGAGAGAGAGAGACAGAGACAGACAGAGACAGAGAGTATTTCCATTTTAAACGCCTTTGACAAGGGACGTTTTGTTCTTTCAAATATATGTACCTCTATCTATCTATCTATCTATGGTTGTGTGTGTGTGTGTGTGTGTGTGTGTGTGTGTGAGAGAGAGAGAGAGAGAGAGAGAGAGAGAGAGAGAGAGAGAGAGAGAGAGAGAGAGAGAGAAACGAAACGAAAGTTATTTTCAGTTTATTCCACAGTCCATTCTGAAGGGGGTCCAAATACAAATACGACATTTATAACGAAGAAAAGACTAAAGGATGTACAGGCAAAAATGAGTTGACAGCTTCTTCAGGTACTTGAATCAGTGTCATCGCCAAAGCATTCAGAAACAAATATTCTTTAACAACATCAGTATGTGTTAGGGTAGCTGTTAGATACACATGTATTGTTAAAATGTATGTATGCAGTGTGTGTGTGTGTGTGTGTGTGTGTGTGTGTGTGTGTGTGTGTGTGTGTGTGTGTGTGTGTGTAGTCATATTTTGGAGTGTGTATGTAACATAGATGTAATGTTTTATGTTAACAAAGCGTTTTTGTAAAGCACCTAGAGCAGATTTCTGGATAGTGTGCTATATAAGTATCCATTATTATTATTATTATTATTATTATTATTATTATCAGTACGCCTCTTAAAGGCATTACATAAATATATGGATAAATTCTTCATTATATTGTTATTTTGGTTTGTCATCAGCAATGTTACACGAAAGAGACATGGGTTTACGTAAAATTTTCTAGGAATGTAATTTAACCTGTGATCACACAAACAGGGACAGCACAATAACATATGCGTTTCATCTTCTTTTTCAGTTTTACATACGGACATGTCAAAGGTATTGGTAGAAATTTCATTATATCGATGGCGATGAATTGCCATATCCGTTACTCCAAATCTAAACTTTGTCAAATAACATTTAAAATATCTATCAATATCACATCGAAGATAATTTTCACAAAATATTCCTTCAGCCCCCAAAAGCAGGGAGAAATCGAAGAAAAACAACTACTAAAAGAAGACAACAAGAAAAAAAATCACTGCATCAAATCAGCTTAAACAGAGACAGAGAGAGAGAGAGAGAGAGAGAGAGAGAGAGAGAGAGAGAGAGAGAGAGAGAGAGAGAGAGAGAGATTTAGGTACAAGTTCGATCTTAATCATGTTCTAGAATCCAAGACATGTCTCTGAGAGAGAGAGAGAGAGAGAGAGGAGAGAGAGACAGAGAGACAGAGACAGAGACAGAGACAACGACAGAGATATACAGACAGACAGACGGAAAGACAGGTGCAGACGCTAGCTACATGAAGACAGGAAAGACAGTGGACAGAAAAGAAAAGGACCACTTGAAAAACAACAACAACAACAACAACAACAAGCAAACAATAAAATATCACTTTATAAAAAAAAAAAAAAAAAGAAAAGAAAGAAAAAATTTAGAACCCATCCCCCTTCCCCTCTCAACAAAAAAAAAAAAAAAAAAAAAAAAAAAATCACGAAGGACATTGTGGGAAGAGAGTGGGCCGCCATGATTACCCTGTTTCTTAATGACTTTTGCCACTCATCGATTTTTATGACCCCAATCTCCCAGGTAACAAAGGACACCTGAGGCCACATTGCCTTTTTAATCAGTCTTTCTTCTTCTTCTTCTTTTTTTTTCCCCCCTGACCGCTCACGTCCAAAGACTGTGTATCCATAAAACTTCCCCATTCCCATTCCGTTCATTGCCCAGCGTTTCTTGTTGGTCCAGGAATTGTGTGCAAAATGGGTGTGTTCTTTTTCCGTTTTTTTCTCAAGTCTGCTGAATCTTCTTCTTCCTCCTCGTCCTCTTCTTCTTCTTCCCTCTCTCTTATTTTCATTTCTGATTTCTAAAAAAATGTTATCCGGGTTATTATTTTTTTTATGTATTTATCTATTTATTCATTGATTCATTCATTTTATTTGTGTATTCATTTATCTATCTATTCATTTAATGTGTCCATTAGCACTTTTTTTCTGTATCTTTCTTTTTTTCTCTAAAGGCCTGACTAAGCGCGTTGGGTTACGCTGCTGGTCAGGCATCTGCATTGCAGATGTGATTTAGCGTATTTGGATTTGTCCGAACGCAGTGACGCCTCCTTGAGTAACTGAACTGAACCGAACCTCATCTTCATCTTCTTCGAAGACTTCTTCGTTCGGGCTGCGACTCCCGCTTTCTCTCGTGGTGGGCTGTTACGTGTATGACCGTTCCTACCCCCGCTATATAGGCAGTCACACTCCGTTTTCGGGGTTTGCATGCTGGGTACTATGTTTTTTTTGTTTTTTTTTCTGCCCCGTCATCTGCACCGTTTCAGTGGCATTACTCCCACGCCGCTCATTTAGATTCCCCCATACACGGCCACACCCGGGTTTGTCCGTCGTAGTTCCAGCGTCGGCAGTCCACAGGGAACCATCGATGTTAGGTCGCCAGGAGGCCACACACCAGAGGAGACCCTGCCGACACTGACGACATTGACAGGACTCACCCCAAGCACGGAAGTGGGGGTGGGTGGGGGGGGGGGGGGGGGGGTATCGAAACTGAGGTCACCATGAGAGCAGGGCATGAAAGGCCACAGACTTTGAGACTATTTTGTTTCTATTGATGACGATGAAGGAGGAGGAGGATGACGATGATGATGACGATGTTGCTATGGGGGTCCATTTTGGTTTGGGACTGCGTGACAAGGCTGTACTCTACGCTTCCTGTCATAATGATATCCCGGCGTTAACCAGGCCCG
>NC_134889.1:25202875-25205375 GCF_041734735.1 Babylonia areolata | reverse complement strand
TTTGGAGCTTATCGATTTTCGTGACCCCAACAATTTCCAGGTAACAAAAGACGCTCTCCCTCAGCCACTTTCTGATGATGATCACAACGTCCCCCCCCCAAAAAAAATGCTTACTTCGTCAAAGTCACACAATTTCCGATTGGCCCCCTTTTGATACACGTTTACTGTTTACGGTCATTCGCCACACATCAACCTTGAAAACTGAACTTCCATCAAAAGATGCATGGGCTATGTGGTTGGCTGCTACCATAGCCCTCCACTCCCCAGCCCCCCCCCCCCCAAACCCCCCCGCCCTCCCCGGTCCCCCCCCGACCCCCCCCCACACACACCCTTCAATTTTTTTTTTTTCCACTTAATCTTCTTTTTTGTCTATGCCTTTTTTTTTTTTTTCAAATGTAACAAGTTAATCATTTTATTTTGATCTTCAGTCTGTCTTTTTTTTCTCTCTCCTGGATTAAGTTTAAATGATATCTGAATGGATGTCATGAAGAAAAACTGTAAAGATAATGTTTAAAAATATGAAGAACATATTGTTCAGTTCGTAACGAACAGCCTCACTATTCTTCAAGAAAAAAAAAAAAAAAGGGGGGGAATAATGGATAGCATAAACAGAGCCACTCGCCAGCAGCCTTTCAGGTACGGTCACAACACATCTCCCTACAGCAACCAAAAATTGAACACCAAGCAAGCTAAGAAAACAGAATAACAAGAAGACCCAGAGACCAATGACGTACGAAGATATACAGGAAATGTGTATCAAAAAAGAAAAGAAAAGAAAAGAAAGAAAGAAGAAGAAAGAAAAAAAAAAAAAAAGCCGACTGGGGGACTTTTGACGAGGTGAGCATTTTTGGACGTGATCATCAACAGAAAGTGGCTGCGGGCCGTCTTTTGTTACCTGAAAATTGGCGTCCTAAAAATCGATGAGCTCCAAAGTCATTACGGCGGGTTAATTGAGGACGGTCTTTTGCAAAACTCATCCAACTTTCGTTTTCAGTTCAGTTCCTTTCTTCTTCTTTCCGGTGTCTCTCTATATTCATCTACCTCCTTTAAATCACGAACAGGGAGGGGGGACAAACTTATTTTCGTACTTTCGTTTTACTCTTTCACTCTCTCGATCGCTCCTTCGTCGTATCATATTTGTGCTGTGAACTGAAGGAGGTGGGAATGAAGGGAGGGATAGGGAAGGGGGTGGGGGGTGATGGTGAAGTATGGAGAGGCACAAAGAGCTGCATTTGTCCCTTATAAGAGCAAGAGCAAAACATTAAAAACAGGAAAAGAAAAAAGTCACACACACACACACACACACACACACACACACACACACACACACACACACACACACACACACACACATATATATATATATATATATATAAACAAAAACGCTTCTGCTTACGTGTCTTGACCCTTGTTCATAGAGGACTTTGTCTTATCAGTCTGTCTTTTTTTCTCTTGATCAACCAGTAACTATTCCTCCTTTGTATATAATACGACTGAATTGAATCAGTGTCATAATTATTTTCTTCTCTCTTTTCTTCTCCGTCTCTGTCTCTGCCTGTATGCTGATCTGTCTGTCTCGTTTCAGACACTCAAGCAAAGAGGACAGTGTTATCGTTTTTTGGTAAAAAAGAAAAAAGAAAAAAAGAAGAGTTAATTGTAGCCCTTGCGGTCTGCTGGGTCATGGACAAAAATAACAACAAATTTTAATCCTGGTCCCTTCTGTTTTCTTTCAGCTACCAGGCGCTGCTTGTCTATCAGTAAGTCTGTCTGTTTTTCTTACTCACGTTGAATATGGAAACATAAACTGCCAAGCGCTTCTTGTCTGTCGGTAAGTCTGTCTGTCTGTCTTTCTGTCTGTCTGTCTTATTCTTACTCACGTTGAATATGGAAACATAAACTGCCAAAGCGCTTCTTGTCTGTCGGTAAGTCTGTCTGTCTGTCTTTCTGTCTGTCTGTCTTATTCTTACTCACGTTGAATATGGAAACATAAGCTACCAAAGCGCTTCTTGTCTGTCGGTAAGTCTGTCTGTCTGTCTGTCTGTCTTTTTCTTACTCACGTTGAATATGGAAACATAAGCTGCCAAGCGTTGCTTGTCTGTCGGTAAGTCTGTCTGTCTGTGTTTCTGTCTGTCTGTCTTATTCTTACTCACGTTGAATATGGAAACATAAGCTGCCAAGCGTTGCTTGTCTGTCGGTAAGTCTGTCTGTCTGTCTTTCTGTCTGTCTGTCTTATTCTTACTCACGTTGAATATGGAAACATAAGCTACCAAAGCGCTTCTTGTCTGTCGGTAAGTCTGTCTGTCTGTCTGTCTGTCTTTTTCTTACTCACGTTGAATATGGAAACATAAGCTGCCAAGCGTTGCTTGTCTGTCGGTAAGTCTGTCTGTCTGTGTTTTTGTCTGTCTGTCTTATTCTTACTCACGTTGAATATGGAAACATAAGCTGCCAAGCGCTGCTTGTCTGTCGGTAAGTCTGTCCGTCTGTCTGTCTGTCTTATTCT
>NC_134889.1:25190375-25197875 GCF_041734735.1 Babylonia areolata | reverse complement strand
ATGGTGTTCATGATAACTTTCATTAACTGCAATGCCACCCTAAGCTGATCTGTGGAAAGATTCCCCCCACGTGGGGATGGATGCGTGATGAAACTCTGCTGCCCGACTCGTCCTCAGAAAGAAAAGATCTGAGCACATCACTCTTCTTTTGCAACATCTCCACTGGCTCCCTGTCTCACACCGAATAAAGTACAAGATCAGCGCTCTATGATATAAATGTATTCACAAAACTGCCCCTTCCTATCTCTGCGGCTGCCTTCACCTCTACACTCCATCTCGCTCACTACGATCGGCTTCGGATCCACTCTGTTTACGCATACCCAGATTCAAACACTCGACTGTTGGCCGCCGTTCTTTTCTCTGTCTCTGGACCTTGCAATTGGAATGAACTTCCTCTTTCGCTTCGTCAAGTCTCCACACTCAGCTCTTTCAAGTCTGGTATTAAAACCCACCTCTTCCCAAAATAGCCTACCTTGCCTGCCTCTTCCTTGTCTTTAGTTTCTAGTTTTAGAGTTTATGCATGCGTGTGAATGACTGGTGCGAAAGCGCTTTGATTTGTCTCTGCACAAGATTCAGCGCTATATAAATACCATTATTATTATTATTATGAAAGTCATCACATCGAAGTAGACGGGTTTTTTTCATGAGTCAGTTTTGGATATATGTGTATGGTTGCACGAGGCGAATGGGACGCTTGAGTGAACATTGATTTTTCTTATATTATGAGAGCTCAGGTAGATGCATGTTCTCTGGCATAACTTGTTTGTCGTCATACCTGTGCTGCCGTTCGGCTTACAGCCGCAGAGAACTTTGACTGTGACTAGGGAGTGCACAGGTGAAAGTGGAAAAAAACACAACTTAGAATATTTGCAGCCCACGAACGAAGAAGAAGAAGAAGAAGAAGAAGAAGAAGAAGAAGAAGAAGAAGAAGAAGACGTTTGTTGTTTTTGATTGATGCGTAGGGAATGGATTTTTAAAACGTCTGGTGTTGTCCAGTAAAAGATATTGACAAATGATATAATATAAGATAATATAATTACCAAGACAGACAAAGAATCGTCCACTACGTGTTATAAATATTTCTGACAGCCCCTTATATACCGAAAGTTTCTTCTGACTTCAGCAAACCAGTCTGAAAAACGCCGCGGCAAAGTTTTCGCACAGCTCCGTGCTGCGAACAGAAGTTGTTTTTGTCTTTCGCACAGCTTCATGCTGCGAACAGAAGTTGTTTTTGTCTATCGCACAACTTCATGCTGCGAACAGAAGTTGTTTTTGTCTTTCGCACAGCTCCGTGCTGCGAACAGAAGTTGTTTTTGTCTTTCGCACAACTTCGTGCTGCGAACAGAAGTTGTTTTTGTCTTTCGCACAACTTCGTGCTGCGAACAGAAGTTGTTTTTGTCTTTCGCACAACTTCATGCTGCGAACAGAAGTTGTTTTTGTCTTTCGCACAGCTCCGTGCTGCGAACAAAAGTTGTTTTTGTCTTTCTTTCTTTCTTTCTTTCTTTTTATCCGGGTACAAGCAGACGACTTCTGGGCGACAGTCTTTTCCTGAGGCAGGACCATGAATCACTGAAGTGACAGACACACACTTACTGTCCGCTTCCCTCCAAGGTGCACGCTCCGTCTTCGAGGGGAGGGAAAAGAAAAAAACGAAAAGAAAAGAAAAAAAAAAAAGAAAGAAAAAAAACGAAAAGACAAAGAAAGACCTGAAGGCACCAGATCAACTCTCTGCATCAGCCAGCTCCCTCTCTCGCCCCCCCCCCAACCCCCTTTCACTCTCCCTCCTTCCTCACACCTTCCAGGAGTCAGTGAAATTCAAGACCTCTGCCTCACTGGACCCCCTCTCCCCCATCCCTCTCCACCAACCCCACCTCCCCCCCCCCTCTTAACCCCGACCACCACCTCCACTCTCCTTCCCCTGGGGCCTTCTCCCACCCCGCCCTCCAATTACCCCCTCTCCTCTCTACTTAAACAGCCAAAAGTTCGAAGCATGTTGCACAGCTTACTGTCTTAAAGAAAGAGGGATGGTCTTATGTCATTTTCCCATCTATTACGTTTTTGATGTATTCAGTTTGAGGTGATAAAGCGGTTGGAGCTGTCCCCCCCCCCCCCCAAACCCCCCGAAAAACAACAAACAAAACACATGTCATTTTTTTTATGTGTGTGTGTGTGTGTGTGTGTGTGTGTGTGTGTGTGTGTGTGTGTGTGAGAGTGTGTGTGTGTGTGTGTGTGTGAGTGTGTGTGTGTGTGTGTGTGTGTGTGTGTGTGTGTGTGTGTGTGTGTGTGTGTGTGTGTGTGTGTGTGTGTGAGCATTATAAAGCTGCAGTTTTTGTTAGGCCGCGCGTGCTGGATTTGGCAATATTCCAATACACACAGTCGATATGAATTTTACACTACTTATTTTGTTCTTGTTCCCAGAATTTCACTGAACAGAAATATTCACATGATCATCAAAATAGACGCTAGCTATTTTCCATGCCATGTATCTTCAAAACAGGCCTTGGTGATTTTTCAACATCAAACAAAATCTATTTGGAAAACAAGCACGTTATTATTCTACAAAACATTCACACAGGTTTGGTTTTGGTATGGATATGCACTCTTGTGCTACCCCCCCACCCCTTCCCCCACCCCCCACTCCGCTAAACCCCTCCAAAAATAAAAGCAGAAAAAGAACATAGCTGACCCTGTTTGCTACAGAAAAGTGGCCCAAAATGGGCTTTGCTAAAGATACACATCACTGGTTCATTCTGATACTTAAAACAACGATCAAAAACCGTACTGAACATTAGCTTGAATGCAAGACATCTGGCGCTATAAGTATAAAAAAACTCAGGTAACACGAAACTTAATTTTCATAAGTGGAGTGATGGCCTAGAGGTAACGCGTCCGCCTTGGAAGCGAGAGAATCTGAGCGCGCTGGTTCGAATCACGGCTCAGCCCCCGATATTTTCTCCCCCTCCACTGGACCTTGAGCGGTAGTCTGGAATCTAGTTATTCGGATGAGACGATAAACCGAGGTCCCGCGTGCAGCTGAGAAACTGTTGTTACTGTTGTTGGTGCTATTGTTGTTACTGTTGTTGGTGCTATTGTTACTGTTGTTGGTGCTATTGTTGTTACTGTTGTTGGTGCTATTGTGGTGCTATTGTTGTTACTGTTGTTGATGCTATTGTTGTTACTGTTGTTGGTGCTACTGTTGTTTTTCACACGAATGTTTGCCGTGATCAGGTCAGTCTGTTCCCAACTAAGAGACTTCGGTGCGTGCCTTCTTCGCATGCTGTTCCCCTTCCTTCTCAAAGCTCTCTCTACCACCTTCCCCTCATGTCATGCACACACACACACACACACACACACACACACACACACACACACACACACACACACACACACGTTTTTGTGTTGTAGTTGGCTGTTTTTTGTGTGTTTCTTTTTTCACAGCAAACAAAATTAATGTCCACAACCAGCCGCCGTGGCGAAGTGGTTAGTGCTCACAGACTGACGGCTGCGAGGACCTGGGTTCGAATCCCAACGGAGGTGGGTTTTTCGGCCCGCGGCAGGCTCCCTGTGGACTGCCGGCACCACTAGGACTGTCACAGACTAACCCGGGTGTGGCTGTGTGTGGAGGACTCTGAATGAGCGGCGAGGGAGTAATGCCAGTGAAACGTTGTTGATGATGGAGCAGCAGCAGCAACAGCAACACCACCACCCACCACCATTCAACCACCACCAACCAACCACCAACAACTAACAGTCAACCAACCAACAACCAACCAACAACAACCAACAACCACCAACCAACAACCAACAACAACCAACAAACAACAACCACCAACAACCAACCAACAACCAACAAACAACCAACAACAATAACCAACAACAATAACAACACACCAACCAACAACAACCATCTACAACAACCAACAACAACTACAACAACCAACAATAACAACAACCAACTACAACAACCAACAACAACAACCATCAACTACAACAACCAACAACAACCAACCAACAACCAACAACCAACCAACAACCAACAACAACCAACCAACAACCAACCAACCAACAACCAACAACAACCAACCAACAACCAACAACAACCAACCAACAACCAACAACAACCAACCAACAACCAACCAACCAACAACCAACAACAACCAACCAACAACCAACAACAACCAACCAACAACCAACAACCAACCAACAACCAACCAACCAACCAACAACCAACAACCAACAACCAACCAACCAACAACCAACCAACAACCACCAACCAACCAACCACAACAACCAACAACAACCAAAAACAACAACCAACAACAACCACCAACAACCACCAACAACAACCAACAACAACCACCAACAACCAACCAACAACAACCAACAACAACCAACAACAACAACCAACAACAACCACCACCAACAACAACCAACAACAATAACCAACAACAAATGTCGGCGGTGAAGAAACACACAATGATTGATTGTTGGTTTATCGTCCCGTGAAAGAACACTTTGGTAGTTGGTGAAAGAGAGACAAGATTGAACATGAACATGAAAATGAACTGCAACAGTTCTTGATAATGAACCTCACAACAACCGTCACAGCCTCCAACGATTCTGTGTGAGCGCAGCGCAAGCATATCCCCTCGGTTTTGCGGTCAAAATAATGATGATAATACTAGATAATAATGATCAAGCTCATATAATAACATCGTGAAGACGTTGAAGCACAAAAAGCGGAATGACTATCATCATCCAATGCATTGGGGTGTTTTTTTGGGTTTTTTTTTACTTTGTCTTTTAAACACGTGTTTGTGCTTGTTATCATGTCATTCTGTGCGTGTCTTGCACAGCCACCCCCACTGCCCTCCCCCCCCCGCCCCCTTCCCCAATCCACACCCCCCTCCCTCTTCTTCCCCCCCCCCCCCACACCCTCCCCAATGTGCTCACCGTCACACACACACACACACACACACACACACACACACACACACACCCACAGGGACACACACACACACACACACACACACACACACACAGAGGGACACACACACACACACACACACACATACACAGGGCCACATTCACACAGGGTCACACACACACACACACACACACACACACACACACACACACACACACACAGAGGCCCACACACGAAGCAGAAGACCCCCAAAAATGGCCGCGTTGAGAGTGGAAGGAAATGGGAGGATTGCCTGCAATGAGGTCTGTGTGTCCCTCTGGTCTTCCTGATCTTGATGGGCTGGGTGGGTAAATGGGGGCTGAATTAGCTTCCTTTTTTTTTGGGGGGGGGTGAGGGGGTGAGGGGGTGGGAGGTTGGGGTTGTGAGGGAAGAGGGAGAAGGGGGCGAGAGCGCGTGCATGCAGTGCTTCAGCCTTTTCTTCCTTCCCTCCTCCCCCAGCCCCCTGCCTCCTGTCCCTGCCCCCCAGCCACACCCCCCCCCAACCCCCTCCTTTCCTTCGTTTGATCAAATGCATCAAAAAGATGCCAACGCTTTTACGCTTTTATTTTTCGTTCCACCTAAATGTTTAGAATACCCGCACAAGCTTAGAGACCATCTGCTTTTTTTTGAGTGTGTTTTTTGTTTTTGTTTTCTTTTTTTTTTCTTTTTTCTTTGGTTTACCTCAGGGAAGTCATGATTTCGATGTGTTCCCTTCTCTGTCTCTGACTATTTCTGTCTGTATTTGTCTTTGTATCTGTCTCTCTGTCTCCCCCCCCCTCTCTCTCTCTGTCTCTCTCTTTCCCTCCCCACCCCCCTCTCTGTCTGTCTGTCTGTCTGTCTCTTTCTCTGTGTCTGATGTCATGCTCCAATAGTCAAGATGTTTTCCTGTACCTCAACTAAAATCCCCAGGCGATGGATGATAATTCTTTCTATAATTCTTTCGTTTTGTCTTGAACTCAGTCGTTCTCTCACATTTGGTGATTGAAATATAACTGAGATGGCCTTTTCTCTCATGATCTATCCTGAAATAGTCCTGTTGCCATCAGCTGAGCTATAAGCAACATCATTCCAGTCTGCTACGACACCAAGTTCAAAATTAAAAACTAAATACGTATACAGACCCACTCATGGGTTGAATCTACAGTCAGCCAATGTACAGAGCAGTGGAGAAGGGGGAGGAGGAGGAGGAGGGAAGAGGAGAAGAAGAAGGAGGAGGAGGAGGAGGAGGAGGAGGAGGAGAAGAAGAAGAAGAAGAAGAAGAAGAAGAAGAAGAAGAAGAAGAAGATGATGATTATGATGATGATGAAGGAGGAGGAGGAGGAGAAGAAGAAGAAGAACAAGAACAAGAAGAACAAGAAGTCGTTCTTCTCTTCCTTTCTTCCGGTCAGTTTATTCCCAATCGTTTTTCAAACTATGATTTCTGTCTGTCAGTCTGTGTTTAGCATGCTGCTCGGCTTTCTTCGTTAATACCTAAAACTTTTATTCATCACGTAATCTTCTTCTTCTACTTGTTGTTGTTGTTGTTCTTCTTCTTCTTCTTCTACGATCGTGGGTTGCAACTTCCACGTTCATTCGTATGATGTACACGCTTTTACTTGTATGACTTTTTAATTTTTTTTTTAGCCCGCCATGTTGGCAGCCATACTCTGTTTTCGGGGGTGTGCATGCTGGGTATGTACTTGTTTCCATGTTGCCCTCCGAACGCTGACATGGATTACAGGATCTTTAACGTGCGTATTTGATCTTCTGCTTGCGGTTACACACGAAGGGGGTTTCAGGCACAAGCAGGTCTGCACATATGTTGACCTGGGAGATCGGAAAAATCTCCACTCTTTACCCACAAGGGGCGGTTATCGAGATTCGAACCCGAGACCTTCAGATTGAAAGTCCAACGCTTTGACCACTCGGCTATTGCGCCTGTCGTCACGTCATCTGAGAGGTCCGTCGGTTGTTGAAAAAAAAAAAAAAAGGCTTGGTAAGGTCCTCCCTCCAAGCTTTTTTCCCCCCAGTCGAAATTTTCTTTTCTTCTTTTCCTTTTTTTACCTCGCAACTTTCGATTCCTTTTTGCTTCCTTCCAATCATTTTGTGCTTATTCTTTCTTTCTCTCTTTTGTTCAGTCTCTTCCTTGCACACTTTTTGGATAAAAGATGGATAAAACAACAACAACAACAGCAACACACACACACACACACACACAGAAACTGATTTCAAATGGTGTGAATAAGAAGATCTAATGAGGTGTTTTGTGGTTTTTTTTTAGGTCTTAGGAAATGAAAGTCGGTATGTAATCTCCTGCTCTTTTGTTCAAAACAAACAAGCAAATAAATAAATAAATAAATGAATAAACAAATAGATTAATAAATAAATAAATAAATAATGACATGCAGAAAGAAAGAAAGAGGAAATAAAAAAAGAAAGAAGTAAATAGATACGCACGCAGAACGTCTGTAAATTATAATAATAAAAAAAACCCACCCGTAGATTGTAAAACAAGACTTACTTTTGATTTTTGTCATTTCTATAGACTCAGCAGT
>NC_134889.1:25172875-25185375 GCF_041734735.1 Babylonia areolata | reverse complement strand
TCTGAAGCATCTGATGGACACGACAGAAAGAAAGAAAGAAAGAGAGAGAGAAAGGAGGAATAAAAGAAAGTAAGAAAAAAAGAAAAGAAAGAAAGAAAAGAAAGTAGGAAAAGAAAGAAAGAAAGAAAAAAGAAAAGAAAGAAAGAAAGAAGAAAACAAAGAAGGAAGAAAGAAAAGAAAGAAAGATATAAAGAAAGAAAAAAGAAAGAAAGAAAGAAAAAAGAAAAAAGATAGAAAGAAAGAAAGAAAGAAGAAAGGAAAGAAGGGAGGAAGAGAAGAAAGAAGAAAGAAAGAAAAAAGAGAAAAAAAACAAAGAAAAAAAGAAAGAAAGAAAAGAAAGAAAGAAAGGAAAAAAGAAAGAAAGAAGAAAAGAAAGATGGAAGGAAGAAAAAATAAATAAAGAAGAAAACACAAAGAAATATACGGCTAAAACAACATGTTTACGCACACCTTTATAAGAATAAAAAACACACCAAAAAACAAGAAAAAAACACCAAACAAAAGAAAGAAAGAATGGAGAAAAGAAAGAGAGAAAGAAAGAAAGAAAGAAAGAAAGAAAGAAGTCATGGGGGAAAAAAAAAAAGAAAACAAAAGAAATTATACGGCTAAAACAACATGTTTACGCACACCTTTATAAAAAAAAAAAAAAAAAATAAACAAACAAAACAAACAGACAGAAGGCTAATTCAGCCCCCCTTTACCACCCAGCCCATTATATTGAGCAAGACCATAGGGAGGACAGAAACACACACACACACACACACACGCACACACAAACAAACACACGCACACGCACGCACACACACACACACACACACACACACACACACACACACACACACAGAGGCAATCCCCCCATTTCTTCTTTCCCTCTCTGGTCGGTACGGTAAGGCCACGCCATATCTGGGGGTGTGGGTGTGGAGTGGGGGGGTGGGGTCCTCTCTGGGGTGTGGTCCTGTTTGTGTGTGTGTGTGTGTGTATGTGACGGTGAGGGCATGAGGGGAGGAAGGCGGAGAGAGGTAGGTGATGGGGGTTGTGAGGACAGTGTGTGTGTGTGTGTGTGTGTTGGTGGAAGGGGGTGTGGGGGGAGTTCGGACATGAGAAGAGGAAGGGGAGTGATGGCATGGGTGGTGGGGGTGGGGGTGGGGGGGTGGGGGGTGGGGGTGGAGTGGGGTAGTGGGCAACAAGACACGCACAGAACTGCCAGTTTGGGAACAGGCCGCTAGACAACCATGCTGGGTCTTCTGCAGCATGTGTCCGTGTATCCCTCTCCAGTTTCTCCCTCCTCCTTTTCCTCTTCCTCCTTTTTTGGCTCACTTGTTCGTTCGTTCTTTAGTTTAACGTCTTTTCACTGTAGGTGATATTAGACTTTGTGTAAACAAAGTGAGTCTATGTTTTAACCCGGTGTTCGGTTGTCTCTGTGTGTGTGTGTGTGTGTGTGTGTGTGTGTGTGTGTGTGTGTCTGTGTGTCCGTGGTAAACTTTAACATTGACATTTTCTCTGCAAATACTTTGTCAGTTGACACCAAATTAGGCATAAAAATAGGAAAAATTCAGTTCTTTCCAGTCATCGTGTTTAAAACAATATTGCACCTCTGGTATGGGCACACAAAAAAAGCCTAATTATATGCAAACTGCATTTACTGATATATTTATATTTTTTGCATTCTCTAAACTTGGCACTTTGATCTGATATTCGACCCAACAACAAGAGCAGTCATAATTATCATTTTTTGTTCAAACAGGAACTTCTTTTGCTGAGCATGGAAGTTTTATTTATTTTGCAAACGTTTTGGTGCAGATAGTAAAGAAGGGAAATTACTCTGTAATTAATGCTAGGGGACTTAATTTGCTTTAAACTGATCTTTCTCATCTTAAACATTACATTTTGAAATTATACTCAATACATAAAAAGCTTGGATTTTTTTCAAGTGTATCACAAGTGAGTCTTGAAGGCCTTGCCTCTCTTGTTTTTTTTATCTACCTTCTTGCCTTCTCCTCCTCTTCTCTTTTTTTCTTTCTTGTCTTTCTACGTTTTTGCCTTCATATGTCACTGCTCCCTTATAATCAATAGCACACAGGATAAGCCAAGACAACTGCTTTATTGACTTAAGCATTAATTTTGCTCATATCACATGTATCAAGACAATATGTATCTGACTACCAATCATGAAATCGATGCTTTTGGGAGGGGGGCGGGGGTGGGGGTGGGGTATATATATATATATATATATATATATATATATATATATATATATATATATATAAGGGGGAAAGGGGAAATCAAAAGCACCAGATCACAGGAAAAATGTTCTTCCACACTCTCCGATACACACATACGCGCACGTGCGCACACGCACACACTGAAACGTACACAAAATGGATGCGGACACGGACAAACTGGTTTCCAATTTACACCTGTTGGTGGAACATGTGGCCACCAGCCAAGGAGGCATGGAAATAAACAGACAATAAACATTAAATTACTTGTTATTTTCTAAACCCACCTATTAAACCCTCACTCACCCCATCCCATAATGAGTACCTTTCCCCTCCCCACTCTCTCTCCCATTCCCTTTAAGTTTCCAAACCCCCAACGATGCCAAACGCTTCCCAGAGACTGTCTTATCTGTCTGAGTGTATACCTGTTGAACCGCTGCTGAGAGAGAGAAGCGATAGATTGGAAAGGCGTCTACATCATTTCTGCAGCTCCCTCTCGCTGGTTCTTCTTCATGAAAATAGCTCCACTTGGCTTTTTGGCTTATCTCCGTGTGTGAAACAGCGACAGAGACACGGAGAATCGGAAAGAATCGACACACCACAACACATGCTTCTGAGGGATCTCTGTGTGTGCCTTCACGGAGAAATGAGTTGTGGCTGTGCCGTAGATCTTTGAGATTAGTATCAGTATTGGTTGCTCAAGGAGGCGTCACTGCGTTCGGACAAATCAATACACGCTACACCCACATCTGCCAAGCAGATGTCTGACCAGCAACGTAATCCAACGCGCTTAGTCAGGCCTTGAGAGAAAAAATGAGAACGGAAGAGTTCCCAAATCCGCTATTCAGAGACTGATTTCATCAAGGTTTTGAACAGATCCTTGTTTAAATCCTTTTTTTTTTCTCCAAAACTGTCTATCAAATATTTTACTTTGATCTTGAATGAAGATCATTAACAATAACAATACCATATAAAAAACAACAACAAAAAACAAACAACAACAACAACAATAACAAAAAACACGCTAAGGTCATACCATATATATTTATCTCAAACTAACTCACTCAGTACGGCCAGTCCGCTCTTCTCCTCTACACAGACCCCTCGGATGTCCAGTGGGTGTCTGAATGACCCAACCTTTAGCTTCCGTCGTCAGATTTGTGGTATTCTTTGTCAACATTCACCTCTTCAGTATAAGAGCCTTCCGCTTGCAATATTTTGATGATGGTAATTGGCGTGAAACGCTGTTAACGTTGTCTCTTTCGCCGTTCGTATGGAGAGAGCTAACCAAGCACAATCAAAACGCAGTCATATTAATCAAAAAACGTGTTGATCAGTTGATGACTTATCCCAACCCTTTACCCTGCTACCCATTCTTCTTTCCCGCGACTGATGGACAATGTACAGACTGATGGACTGTTATTTCGCCACTCCAGCTTCCTTATCCCCCCCCCCCCGCCCCCCTTCCAGACTGCTCCCCAAGGAAGATGTTCTGATAAGTGAACACCTAATTCTGTCTGTCTTTCTCTCCATCTCCAGTTATCACCCAGCACCATCCTTGACAAAGAATCCATATAACCTACGGCTTCCAGTAGACCCCTGAGGGATTCCAGTTCTCGCGGAGAGAATCTGTTGGCTGTCTCCCAGAACTGTGCCCACGGGCAGAGGATGAAAAAAAAAAAAACCAACAAAAAACTGCAGGGAATCTGTACGATGAGAAATCCGATTGTCTACCACCAAGACCCGATGCCATCGCAGCTTGGGTCTGATGACAGAAGGATTTTAAGAATGAGACTTTTTTCCGAAAATGGTCAGTTATTTGATGTAGACATGTCTGTTTTCTAGCAAATGTTTAAGCCTGGCTATGGCTGTGTACAGGGCATTCAGAATGATAGAATAGAATAGAATAGAATAGAATATGTCTTTATTACCAAGTGCATCGGGGTCACACGGAATATTGGGGGGAATAGTACATTACAAGGTACGAACATAAATCGAAAATCATACACAAACACAGATACAGTACAAATTAGGTTACATATAAGAGCATATCAATATAAAAAAAAAAAACTTGTGCATACTCACACATGCACGCACTGCACACACACACACACACACACACACACACACACACACACACACACACACACACACACACACACACACACACACACACACACACGTTTGAACAGAAGCCGCATATTAATAACATATGGATGGGGCTGATGACTAGATCTTCAGGTAGATGGTTGTTGATTGACGTAAGACGAAGAGAACATTGAAGGTGGGGGCCCAAAACATAATAATAATAATGGTATTTATATAGCGCTGAATCTTGTGCATAGACAAATCTAAGCGCTTTCGCACCAGTCATTCTCACGCACGCATAACTCTAAAACTGGAGAAACTAAAGACAAGGAAGAGGCAGGGGAGGGAGGCTATTTTGGGAAGAGGTGGGTTTTAAGGCCAGACTTGAAAGAGCTGAGTGTGGACACTTGACGAAGCGAAAGAGGAAGTTCATTCCGATTGCAAGGTCCACAACAACAACAACAACAAAACCCAAGCAACTCAAGAAAAACACAACAACAACAACAACAACAGCACCACCACCAACAACAACGACAACAACTGCAACGACAAACTCAGACCTCGGTTTATCGTCTCATCCGAATGACTGGAGACTCAAATTTGATTTTTGTTTTCAGACATGTGAGGAAGAGCGACAGCGGGAATCGAACCCAGACCCTCACAGACACTGTACTGGTAGATCAGCGTCTTCATCATTCTGCCACACCCCCACCTCTTTCATTAGACAGCATCAGTGGACACGCATGTGGCTTCGTATCCCAAAGTCAGATTATGTGCGGTTTGCAAGTGGGGTACAAAAACCGCCAGCTTCTCCACAGAAGAGTTGTTGTCGGGGAATTCTGGTTCCTTCAGTGGGGATGATATGACCACTGTGCTTTCATATCTGTGAAACTGCATGTTTGGTGCATATCTGTTATGCATGTGTGGGTGTGTATGTGTGAATGTGTGTCTTCATGTTTTACATTTATTTGCTTATTTATCATCATTGTTGTCTTATTTATTTATTTATTTATTTATTAATTATTATTATTATTATTATTATTATTATTATTATCATCATTAATACTACCTTTTTTTATATATCATAATTATTATTTATTTATTTATTTATGTAAGCTTATCTATTATTCATTCACCTTTTTTTTTTCTCAAGGCCTGACTAAGCGCGTTGGGTTACGCTGCTGGTCAGGCATCTGCTTGGCAGATGTGGTGTAGCGTATATGGATTTGTCCGCCGGAACGTAGTGACGCCTCCTTGAGCTACTGAAACTGAAACTGAAACTGGTGTCACCAGATCATCGAAGCTTGATACTAAAAATCCCATAAAGCATTGTAAACCGCTCACTGCAAAGAGGAGCCTTCGTTTTCAGATTCGATTGTTCCAAGTGCGCACGACTTTGTTTTATTCTCTTTTTTTTCTGAATTACGTTGTCTTTGGGGCACACGTTTTCGCCACGGCATCAACAAATCTGAGAAATCCGATTTGCTTGCTGATCAGAACCTTTAGCATGCTCACGTCAGGGTGATTCATTATGGACTGATTGCAGTGGAGTTTGTTGTTATTGGTGGTGGTGGTGGTGGAGAGAGAGGGAAACAGGCAGGAGAGGTGGGAGTGAAGAGAGAGAGAGAGAGAGAGAGAGAGAGAGAGAGAGAGAGAGAGAGAGAGAGAGAGAGAGGAGGAGGAGGAGGAGGAGGAGGACGTCCACGCTTTTGTTTTGGCGAGTCAGCCGCTACTCGGGAAAGGGGTAGATGGTTCCAGGGTGGCCATTTGTGTGTGTGTGTGTGTGTGTGTGTGTGTGTGTGTGTGTGTGTGTGTGTGTGTGTGTGTGTGAGGGGAGGGTGGAGGAACAAGGTGTGTGTGTGTGTGTGTGTGTGTGTGTGTGTGTGTGTGTGTGAGGGAGGGTGGTTGGTGGTCAGCGGGCTAATTGGTGGAGGTGGTGAGTGGAATGGGGAGGCAAGGAGTTGACACTGGCTGTTTTCGGTAGGACATCATAAACAAACTGGGGAGAGGTGGAATGGGACACATACACACACGCGCGGGCGCAGAGAGAGACAGAGAGAGAGAAAAAAAAGAGAAACAGACAGAGACAGAGAGACGGAGACACAGAGAGAGACACAGACATGCAGGAACACACATATTCAGACTCACAGACAGAAACACACACGCGCACACACACACACACACACACACACACACACACACACACACACACACACGCACACACACACACAGAGTCTCTGTTTCTGTCTCTTTCGCTATAAGCATTCAAAAAAGGACGCAAAATGCAAATGCGGCGTAAAAATCTGATTGTGTTTCTGTCGTGTTCATGCGCGTCCCCCCTTCTAAAAAGGCCGTGATATATTTCATGAATGAATGAATAGGATAATCATCTGAGTCTGGAGTCCGACTCTCTCTCTCTCTCTCTCTCTCTCTCTCTCTCTCTCTCTCTCTCATCCAGACAGTCTGCAACCAACAGACAGAATGTTGCTGACCTTACTGACCACCCATGCAGTTCGTACTCACATGCTTGCAATAACTTACTTTATAAATACCTGCAACTCAAAACCTGAAACACATCCCTCCGACCAGCCTTCCACCCCCCCCCCACCCCACCCTGACCCCCCTCGAACAAACAAACACACCCATCACCAGAAGCGAAGGTCAAGTTACCAAGGGTACGTCACGTGCAGGACCCTCTATACTCATTTTCCTTTTTTTCTGTCTTTTCCCAACCAATCAGCACGCGCGTCTCATTACCACCACGTCATCACAACCTTTGCACGTGGTATGAAGGGAACCAATCGCTTCTCAAGGATTTATGGTTGTTTGTTTGTTTGTTTTTTTTTGTTTATTCAGAAATCACTTCCATAGTAATGCTAACGTTGTTCAGAATACGTTGGCTTTGTTCGGCTAACATCAAGAAAACATTTATACAGTCTTGGACTTAACCTTTTTTTTTTCATTAAAACGTTTGCATTCATAGGCCAACGTCGTTAATAATACGTTTGGATATGTATTGCTGTGTTTACAACAGAAACTCCTTGATAGCTCTGTTTTTACTGATTCACAGATAGGCGCCCTCGCTCGGCGAGGATGGTTACGAGACTTCGCGCATGTCAACCCCTGCCAAAGTGAAACCGTTTGTGCATCATGGATTATCAAACGCAGACATTCCTTGACAGCTTTGCTGTTGCACCACATACAAGACCGGCAGAATTTCTGCGAGGATAGTTTCTTGCGTGTGCACATGTCAACCCCTACCAAAGTCAAACCGTTTGTGCATCATGGATTATCAAACGCAGACATTCCTTGACATCTCCGCTGTTGCAGAGTCTCTGTCGGTTGGCCTCCACGATGGGCGAGGATAGTTTCTTGCATGTGCACATGTCAACCCCTACCAAGCTGAAACGAATAAACAATGAGACCAGGAGAACAAATGAATAACAACAAGAGAGGCAAGGCCTTCAAGACTCACTTGTGATACACTTTAAAAAAAATCCAAGCTTTTTATGTATCGAGTATAATTTCAAAATGTAATGTGTAAGATGAGAAAGATCAGTTTAAAGCAAATTAAGTCCCCTAGCATTAATTACAGAGTAATTTCCCTTTTTTACTATCTGCACCAAAACGTTTGCAAAATAAATAAAACTTCCATGCTTAGCAAACGCAGTTCCTGTTTGAACCAAAAAAATGATAATAATGACTGCTCTTGTTGTTGGGTCAGAATATCAGATCAAAGTGCCAAGTTTAGAGAATACAAAAAATATAAATATAACAGTAAATGCAGTTTGCATATAATTAGGCTTCATTTAAAAAAAAAAAAATTTGTGCCCATCCCAGAGGTGCAATATTGTTTTAAACAAGATGACTGGAAAGAACTGAATTTGTCCTATTTTTATGCCAAATCTGGTGTCAACTGACAAAGTATTTGCAGAGAAAATGTCAATGTTAAAGTTTACCACGGACACACAGACACACACACACAGACACACACAGACACACACACACACACACACACACACACACACACACACACACACACACAGAGACAACCGAACACCGGGTTAAAACATAGACTCACTTTGTTTACACAAGTGAGTCAACAAAAATAGTTGAAGAGTGGCAGTTCTCTCCATTCACAAGACTCACAAGTTCAATTCAATGCTGCTTACTTATGCTACCGCTTCAGCTAGCACACGGGGAAATACAAGATTACCTTGGGAACAAACCCAGGCACTTCTTCATAAAAAGGGGGTTTGTGTAAGCCGCCGAATTTTAACTCACTCGGCCAGTCCTCTCTTCTCCTCTACACAGACCCCTCGGATGTCCAGTGGGTGTCCGAATGACCCAACCTTTAGCTTCCGTCGTCAGAATTGTGGTATTCTTTGTCAACATTCACCTCTTCAGTATAAGAGCCTTCCGCTTGCAATATTTTGATGATGGTAACTGGGGTGAAACGCTGTTAACGTCGTCTCTTTCGCCGTTCGTATGGAAAGAGTTAACCCGGCAAGTGCTTTAGCTGAACCGATTCATCCATCCACACACCCACCAACTCAAAGGAGCTCAGTGCAGATGCGTTTTCTGGTTGTGGTGGTGTGTGTTTGAAGAAAACAGCTGCTGACTGGGCGTTTATTGTCAGTGATCGTCCCTTAAGGTCAGGATCGTGTTGACGGCCTGTTTTCTCAGCAACTCCTCTCTCTCTCCGTCTCTCATTCTGTGTGTGTGTGTGTGTGTGTGTGTGTGTGTGTGTGTGTGTGTGTGTGTGTGTGTACGTGTGTGTGTGTGTGTGTCAGTCTCTGTTTCTGTCTCTCTCTCTCTGTCTCTCTCTGTTTCTGTCTCTCCCTCTCTCTTTCTGTCTGTCTGTCTGTCTCTGTTTCCGTCTCTCTATCTCTATCTCTTCCCTCTCCCCATCCCCTCCTCTCTATCTCTCTCTTTTTTCTTCTCTCTCCCCACTCCCCCCTCCCTCTCAGCCTCTGTCTCTCTCTTTCTTTCTCTCTCTCTCTCTCTCCACTCTCCCTCCCACCCTCTCTGTCTCTTTGTCTCTGACTCTCTCTGTCTCTCTGTTTCTCCCTTCCCTCCCATCTCTCTCTCTGTCTCTCTGTGTCTGTCTCCACCCCCATTCTCCTCAACCCCCCCCCCCTCCATCCGCCCAGCCCTCACCTATCCTTCCCTGGCTCCCATCATCCCCCCCCCCAAACCCCCCCTAACCCCCCCCCCCCCACACACACACATACACCCTACCTCCGTTACCCACCCCGATCCTATGAAATCTCACAGTATTTGATTCTGTGTGGCTCGGCTTTCTGTGGGTGAACATTCTCACAGCTGTGTCGTGCCACCTTTCCATTATACTAGAAAGAGACTTTTATAGGTGCTTGAATTCAAGTCTAAAACCTCGTCAGTTGACTCTCTTAGACTTTGGTCCGATTCGCAGACCAATTCTGAGTTTAGCTCTAAGACTATTATCAAATTCATGACGGACCAAGTATTGTTCTAATGTCAAGCGCATATGCTTTAGTAACCTGACAATTAAGCATATAATTTTTTACTGTAGCTTGATGAAGCCTTATGTACACGAAAATGTGTCTTCACAAGTGACTGAGAACGTTGCTGTTTTTGACTTTTTGCATTCATTATGAGTTGTTTCGCTTGTCAGTTTAACGACTTCTCTTTTACGAAGTCCTTTAAGTAATTTCCTGTAATTGTATTTAGATTTTTTCCCTTTTTTTTTCATATTTCACCCACATTTCACCCTCATTTGCCCAGTTTCCCCCAACCCTCCATTCATTCACATCTCCCACTCCTTCTAACCGATAATACTCAAATGTATTCATAAATACTTTAACAAAATGTCTTCAATCACGGATATGTATGACGGGACATTAAACAAAATTCTTCCTTCCATTGATTAGTGCTGCTTCCAGGGGAGAAGGAGAAGTAAAGAGAAAACACGAGAAAAAAAAAAAAGAAAAGAAAAAAAGACCCCCCCCCCAAAAAAAAAAAAAGAAAAAAAAAAGAAGAAGAAAAAAAAAAAAGACTTGTGGTGGAAATCTGTCATTAAAGATACAGACAAACACGCCATTAAGTGACAAGTGGCGATTCTAAACTCACTCACTCACTCACTCACTCATTCCCTTGATCGCTGGGGTCGTTGGGGGGACATGAGGAAGATGTCATAGCTCGCCACGCCGTTCTGTTGGCAGTTGTCGTGAGGAGATCTGGCATCGTCATTTTGGTCCATTCCTTGACGTTGTCGGATCAGCTCTTTCTCTGCCGCCCCCGTCTGCGCCCTCCCTCTAAAGTCCCTTGCAGGATGGTTTTGGAGAGGGTGTTATGTCGTATGACGTGACCAAACCATGCCATCTTCCGTCGTTTGACAGTCGCCAGCAGTGGTTCTTGGGGCCCAACAAGGTTGCTGACCAGGTTCCGCACATAGTCATTGGTCTTGTGCTCCTTGTAGGAGATGTGTAGTAGTCACCTCAAGCATTTGGTTTCGAATGCTTGGATTCTTCTTTCTGTTTCTGCCATCAGTGTCCATGTCTCACATCCATATAAGAGGATGGAGATTCTAAACGGGCAATACTAAACAGGCAAACACGATTTGGACAACAACAGCAACAACAACAACACTAAAAAACAATTAGTCAGTTTCAGTTTCAGTAGCTCAAGGAGGCGTCACTGCGTTCGGACAAATCCATATACGCTACACCACATCTGCCAAGCAGATGCCTGACCAGCAGCGTAACCCAACGCGCTTAGTCAGGCCTTGAGAAAAAAACCAAAAACAAAACAAAAAACAGCTTACATAAATAAATACATAAATAATAATTATGATATTAAAAAAAAGGTAGTAGCAATGAAAATAATGATAAAATAATAATAATAATAATAATAATAATAAATAAATAATGAAATAAATAAGACAACAATGATGATAAATAAGCAAATAAATATAAAACATGAAGAAACACATTCACACATACACCCACACATGCATAACAGATATGCCCCCAAAACGCAATTAGTCAAGCAAGCAGAAGAAAAAAAAAAAAATTCTTCAAACACCAACACGCGGTAACAGCGCCTGGTGGGTACAGGGTGGAGATTTTCCCGATCTCCCAGGTCAAACAGATGTGTAGATCTGCTAGTACCTGAACTCCCTTCGTGTGTATACACAAGCAGAAGAATTAATACATGATCCCGTAATTCATGTCAGGTTTTGGTGGGTTATGGCAACAAGAACATAACATTATCCGGCATGCACCCCCACCCCTGCCAACCCCTCCCCCTCAGAAATCGGAGTATGGCTGCCTACATGGCCGGGGTAAAAAAACAAACAAAAAAACACCCAAAACGGTCATACACGTAAAAGCCCACTCGTGAGAGCGAGTGAAAGTGGGCGTCGCAGCCCACGAAGAAGAAGAAGAAGAAGTAGCAGAAGAAAAAGAAGAAGAAGAAACATCACCAAGACACAAGTCAGTGTGTTATCACCTCCATAAAATGGATATGGAACATATTCCTGTGCAAATGAAGAAAAAAAAAAAGAAAAAAAAACAGGGAGCGGGGGAGAGGTAAGGAGGTGCGGTGGTAGGGTGGGTGGGGGGGCGGGCGGGTGATGAATTGGCAGAAGAAGAATGAGGACGTGGAGGAGAAGGAGAAGGAGAAAGGTGATAAAAGAAAGAAAGACAGACAAGACAAGGAAACGTATGAAATAAGCGAGTGAACAAGGAAGAAGATAAAGATGGAACATGAACAACAACAACAACAACAACAACAACAACAACCACAATAGCAAAAACGACAAAAAAAGACGAAGATGAAAATAGATGATGAAAAGAAAACAGAAGCAGAACAAGAACAAGGGAAGGGGGGGACGAGAGAAGAAGGAGAAGAAGAAGAAGGAGGAGAAGAAGAAGAAAGAAGAAGAAGAAGAAGAAGAAGAAGAAGAAGAAGAAGGAGAAGAAGAAGAAGGAGAAGAAGAAGAACAACAAGAAGAAGAAGAAGAAGAAGAAAGGAGGAGGAGGAGGAGAAGAAGAAGGAGGCGAAGAAGAAGGAGAAGGAGAAGAAGAAGAAGAAGGAGGAGGAGAAGAAGAAGAAGAAGAAGAAGAAGAAGAAGAAGAAGAAGAAGAAGAAGAAGAAGAAGAAGAAGAAGAAGAAGAAGAAGAAGAAGAAGAAGAAGAAAGCGAAGCGATC
>NC_134889.1:25145375-25157875 GCF_041734735.1 Babylonia areolata | reverse complement strand
CACACACACACACACACACACACCCACACACACACACACACACACACATGTAAACACACACACACACACACAAACACACACACACACATCCAAAACCACACAAACACACACACCCATACCACACATGCCCCCCCCCCAACCCCTCCTCATCCCCCCTCCTCCCCCCTTCCCCCTCCCGCCCCACCCCCCACGCCCCCCAACAGACACACACACAGACATACACTCAGAATCTCGCACACAAAATGACATCAACGACGTCAGGTCGGCGACGCCAATCCTTTTTTTTCTCTCTCTCTCTTCTTCTCCTCTTCCTCCTCCTTCTCTCCCATGCCCCTCAAAGTAACTAAGAGCAACAAGATTGCTCCCCAGCATTCCCCTTCTCCCCCTCCCCCGCCCTACACACACAGTTCACGCCCAATTTCCCCTCCTAATTCTGTGCAAGACGACCATCCTTCCTGTACATCGTCGATAAACGGTGCGGCCCAGCGCGCGCGAGTCGCCTCGACGAAATGACGTTTCCGTTTCCGGTCCTGTTGCTCGTTGAGCTGAAAAAAACTTTTACCTTGGTTACTACTGTCCCTGTCGTCTACCGCGACAATTCATCGACGTGTGATTTCGCGGTGGTTCTGTGGCAAGCTGTTTGTGACGTTTGATTAAACCTTCAGTTGCCGAAGCTTGGTAAAATGACGCGTTCTCGCGTCATCATGAGATGATCGGGCTCCTGCCCTCCTTCCTGTGCCAAGACAGCGTGGATGTGAACTCACTGCCCCGAGGGCTATGGGGCTATAGGGCCTTTGACCCTTTTCATTTTGTGTATGGATGGGGGAAACATAGATTGAGATAGATATAGATGGATACTTACATATAGCGACTATCCTCGGTCAGAGACAAAGCTCTAGACGCTTCACAAACACGGGGTCATTGGGAAAACAGTCTGTCTACCTGTGTAGAACCGACTGACGGCCGCCATTGGGCGCTCATCATTCGTTTCCTGTGTCATTCAATCAGATTTCAGGCACTCGCACAGACATGAAACTTTTTTCGGTTTATGACCGGTTTTTTGTTTTTTGATTTTGTTGTTGCTGTTGTTTTTTTGTTTTGTTTTTTACCAGTCTCGTAGGCAGCCATACTCCGTTTTCAGGGGTATGTATGCTGGTTATGATCTTGTTTCCATAACCCACCGAACGCTGACATGGATTACAGAATCTTTAACGTGCGTATTTGATCTGCGTGCGTATACACACAAAGATGGGTCAGGCACTAGCAGGTCTGCACATATTTTGACCTGGGAGATCGGAAAAAAAAAATTCCACCCTTATACCCACCAGGCGCCGTTAGCGAGATTCGAACCCAGGACCCTCAAATTGAAAGCCCAACGTTTTAACCACTCATTTACAGCGCTCGTCGAGCGGAAGAGAAGAAGAATGCTGGTTGATGGTCCCCCCTTGCCCTCCTCTCCTCGTTTCCGCCATGATAAAAGCAATACATACAGTTCAGTTCCACGCAGAAGGTCAATAAAGGGAGACCACCCCTTATAGGCTATTTTCGGCAACGTAACATCTATGTCGTTATCTTCGCGCTTTCGACTGAACTGCTGTGAATTAAGGAGTACAGTGGTAAAAAAACGGTCATATATGTAAAAGCCTACTCGTAGTTGCCATACCCCCCCCCCCCCCCCCCCCCCCCCCCAACACACACACACACACACACACACACACACACACACACACACACAACACACACAACACACCCAGTATTTTCGCTGTTCATCTTAACATGTTGTCGTTCAGAAGATGTCAGCGATGTTTTGTGAAGAGTTCTCTCCCTTACTCCCTCTTTTCTGGGATGGCTGTCCTTGTCTGGCCATATCCGTGACCTTTTTAAGCAAAGGCGGTGCAGCGTATATGGATAAGCGAAGACGGATCATTTATTTCTTTATTGATATTATTATCATTACTATTAATATTACTATTCATATTATTATTATTTTATCCCTTATATATGATTTTATTTCATTTATTTATCTACTTGTTTATTTATGTTCATTTTATTCATATTTTTGTTTATTAACTTATTCAACTATTTACTTCCTTATTTCCTTATTTGTTTTTCCCTTCCAGGCCTGACTAAGCGCGTTGGGTTACGCTGCTGGTCAGACATCTGCTTAGCAGATGTGGTGTAGCGTATATGGACTTGTCCGAACGCAGTGACGCCGCCTCAAGTAAGTGAACTGAACTGATCTGATCAGTCCACACCTTGTGGCCCATCCTCGAAAATGAAACTATCCAACCAGCCAACAATAACCAACCAACCAATCAACCAACCAGCCAACAGTAACACCAACCAACCAGCCAACCAGCCAATCAACCAGCTGTCACATCTCATGACAAATCGGTTGTGAGTGCTTAACCCCCCTCCTTGTTCACCCACCCCATCTCGCTTGAGAGCAGTGTGGGTTGCACTGACTGCACGAAATTCTGTCTGTCTCAGTCTCAGTTCAGGCTGTCGCTGAACTGAGATCAGCCTCTTCCTGGTTAGCAAGTGACAAGATTCTGGGCTTTTCGCCCGCGACTGTCAGAAGAGGCAGCCGTGCCAGTCTTTGGGTGCTTCAGGGCTGTTTGCCCGTCTTGACGCTCGTCAGTGGGGATCAGTTTCCTCCGAGTGGTCGTGTGCTCTTCGTTCTCTGTGTGTACTTCCAGCCTTGGGGTAGTGGTACCTCTTCTGGAAGGTAAGAGGAGACAGTCCTAATCCATGTTTTGTCTGTTCGTCTTGTGTTCATGTCGGAGAGAGAGAGAGAGAGAGAGAGAGAGAGAGAGAGAGAGAGAGAGAGAGAGAGAGAGGGGGGGAGGGAGTGAATGTTTAAGTAATTACGATATTTTGCTGTTTTATGTGGATTTGTAGGATGCGTATGCATTTTAGACATAAATTTTATAAGAATTGTTACGTGTATTGAAAGGGTTCAACCATAAAATTTCGATGTGTTCAGTTTTCCTTATGAACCCCCTCAGCGATTAGTGTGTGTGCTTTAGGTCGCATTGTATGTGATGCCTTAGCTAGAATATTCCAAACTACCCCCTTATCCTTTTCCGTTATCCTTGCTCTTGGGTGTGGTTGTTGTCAGCATTTTAAACTTCCGAAATAGCGCAGCTGAGTAAAAATTGAACTATTCTGTAGCCCATGTGTTGATCAGGGAGGGGTTAAACTGAATTTTTTAAAGATTTGTTTTCTTTACGAATTCTGGGCTAGGTACATTTAGGTTGTTTAACTGGGTTTGTCCAAAAGTGAATCCTACCAGTGGATAATAGGCTATATACAGTGTTTTCAGCGTTCCCACTTTTCCGTGTTCATCCACCGACTTCCCTTCTCTTCCACTGACCCTCCTCCACTGTCTCCCCGGGAACCCCTCTGCCTGCCTTTGACTTCCTTAGTCCAGGCCTCCGTTGGCTGTTGCCGCCTGCCGCTGCCTTCCGTCACCAGCGTTCTCTGACCTGGTGCTCAGCTGTCTGGGTGTTCGTCTCTTCGCCTTCGTCGTCACTGCTTTTCGTCTTCGTCGTCGCTGTTCTTCATCGTCGTCACTCACTGTTCGTCTTCGTCGTCACTGTTCCTCGTCGTCGTCACTACATCATCAACGGTGTGCTTGTTTCCATATCTTAAAGCTCTGGGGTTTTTTGTGTGTTTTTTTTTGTGTGTGTGTTATTATTTATCCATTCTGTTATTTAAGTGTTGTTGCAGCTGGGGTTGTGGTTATTGTTTGTGGGCAAGCTCGGTGTGTGATTAAATAAATGTGAACCCTGAATTGTTGTAGTCTGTGTTTGTGATGTCTGGGCGTTAGTGCTGGGCTGGGTGGGGGGTTCTAGTCCGCTCTCATATAGAGCGTGGCACACGCACACGCACACGCGCGCGCGCACACACACACACACACACACACACAAAGCCCCACCCCCACCACTTCTCCTATACCTTCCACATCCGTAACCCCTATCCTCCCCGCCACACACACACACACACACACACACACACACACACACACACACACACACACACACACACACACACACACACACACACACACACACACACACGTACTTGCGATCGCGGCGACCCACATTCACAAGTCTGAAATGGCCACCAACGACCATAATCGTGAATAATTGAGGGCAGTAATTGTACATTGCCAGAGTCTAGGCTGCCTAAACATCACGCCCTCACCCACCCAGCCCTTCTCCCATCCCCCCCACCCACTCCAATCCAACTGCCCTCCACCCCACACACATCCTCCTCCAAAGTACCCATTACTTACACCATCCCCACCCACCTACACGCAACCCCTCGTTCCCTTTCTTTTACACGACACTATACTAAACTACACACACACACACACACACACACACACACACACGCCTCCTTCCCTTTCTTTTACACGACACTGTACTAAACTATACTAACACACACGCGCGCGCGCGCGCATACACTCGCACGCGCACACACACACACACACACCCATACACACGTAATCACTCACACACACACGTAAACACACACACACACACACACACGTACACACACACACACCAACCGTCGAATTAACAGTCCCTCACAGGATGTGATATGATCAACACAGTCATGTACTCACCCCCTGACCCAACCCCTACCCCACCCACCCCCTCTTCATCCACGTATCCACGTCCCCCCTCCACCCCCCCTCCCCCGTAAGGCCCCCTCCTCCCTCCTCCCCCATCCACGAAGTCACAGCCCCCTCTCCATTCTCTCCTTCCCCCCTCCTCCACCGCCTCCCTCCACATTCAAAAATCGCTCCTACCCCCTCCTCACTCCCCAATACCCCTCCTCCGCTTACAAATCTAGCTACCAGCTTGCAGGCTCTGAATGAGTGTTCTCTCCCTGTAGTCTGGGATAGTGTGGTGTTCGAAACTGACTCTAGTTGTGTGGTGGCCTAATGGTTAGACATCCGCCTGAGAACCAAGAGAATCTGAGAGCGTGCAGGATCGAATACCACTCTCGCTAGTATTTTCTTCCCCCTCCTCTAGACCTTGTGTGGTGGTGGTGGTCTGGACGCTAGTCTTTCGGATGAGATGATAAACCGCGGTCACTTGTGCAGCAGGCGATTAGCGCATGTTAACAACAACAACAACAACAAAAACGGTTGTCCCTGGCAATATTCTGAAGGAAAATCTACTCTGGTAGTGAAACAAATACATTTGCATTCAGAAAAAAAAGAAAGGAAAAAAAAAAGGTGGCGCTGTACTGTGGCAATGTGACCTCTCCGAGGAGAGCAGTCCGGATTTCACAGAAAGAAATCTGCCGTGAAAAAACAAAAAAACAAACAAACAAAACCCAACAACAACAAAGCATTACAACACAACACAATACATTTCAACACGACACAGTACAGTACAGTTTCAGTTTCAGTTTCAGTAGCTCAAGGAGGCGTCACTGCGTTCGGACAAATCCATATACGCTACACCACATCTGCCAAGCAGATGCCTGACCAGCAGCGTAACCCAACGCGCTTAGTCAGGCCTTGAGAAAAAAAAAAGAAGTAAATAAATAATACAGTACAATACAATGCAATATAATGCAATACAATACAGAAGATGCAGCGTGAAATGGACTGTTTCTCATGAGCCTGTGACAAAATTTGCTCTCACAAAATCAGCACCACAAATGACGGAAGTGAAGTGTCACTGGCCCGCTCCCGGAAATCCGTACCAGGAAGGACACACATCACTGCTGCATAGTCCAATCGGACATTTGTTATAGTTGTTACAGTTGTTTGGTGTTAGCGTTTCCTTCTATATTGTGCCTATGTCTCCCCTTTTTATGTTTTATTTTTTCCAATGCTCTGTATCTTTTCCAACCACACACACACACACATGCGCACACACACATCATTCTTCACCCTCTGCCCAATGCCGTTCCCACCACCACGCCCCGCCCTCCACCCCCGTCCCCCCCACCCCACCCCACCCCTTTTTTTCCCCCGTCTGAGATCACTTAAAGTGGAAGACGTTAAACTGAATACTACTACATCAGTGTAGTGTGTGTGTGTGTGTGATAGTCAGTCGTGTCCGACTATGACCATCAGAACAGCAAAGGAGGCAACTGCTGTTCCGACTATTTGGGCTAGAATTTGATTATAGTGGAGAGTGTCTTGCCCAAGTTACATCCCCACTCTCTCGGCCAAGAGGGTTTTAGGACAGTTGGCGTTGGGATGGTTCCCAAAGGCCAACTAGCCCACAAGGCTGCAGCACTAAGAGCCAGTGCAATTTTGCCTCCCAGTTTGAGAGTCATAGTCCTTCACAAAAGACTAAGCTGTAAATGGTTTCCATTGACTGGAGAAACCATTGATAATACAGCTCTCACTTTACTGTTGGCCCAAAATAATGTAAACTTATGTCAGTCTGTGATATAAGCCGAGTGTTAGGCCCTACATCAGTGTAGTAAAGGGCCAGAAGCTGCAGGCAGCTGACAGCTTTACCCATCTGGGGCTGTACTCATTCACGAGCGGTGTACATCGATGCATTGGTCAGCAACAAGAACTGGTTTGAATAATATCTAATTATTGTTCAACAGAACAAATGACTACAATGCAATCAGTGACAAAAGAGCATCAACAAGCTTAAAGCTTTCACTGTGCTCACAACGTTGCACTTCAATTTTGACATGACGGCTGATGAGCCATGTTAACATTTTGCATCAAATAACTTGTTCATATGTATATGTATAGATATTTCTTTATATCACAGCAGATTTCTCTGTGTGAAATTCGGGCTGCTCTCCCCAGGGAAAGCACGTCGCTACACTACAGCGCCACCCATTTTTTTGTATTTTTTTTCCTGCGTGCAGGTTTATTTATTTTTCCTATCAAAGTGGATGTTTTTACAGAATTTTGCCAGGAACAACCCTTTTGTTGCCGTGGGTTCTTTTACGTGCGCTAAGTGCATGCTGCACACGGGACCTCGGTTTATCGTCTCATCCGAATGACTAGCGTCCAGACCACCACTCAAGGTCTAGTGGAGGGGGAGAAAATATCAGTGGCTGAGCCGGGATACGAACCAGCGCGCTTAGATTCTCTCGCTTCCTAGGCGGACACGTTACCTCTAGGCCATCACTCCACATAAACAATAAACAAAGAAATAAAACGAATAAATACACAATATAGTAAAATAATGCTATTATAATTATTAAGTTAAAATGAGATTAAATTTATAGTCACCAGAACTATCGGCCTGATAGAAGCGAAACACGAAGGGAAAAAAACAAGAAGTTTAGAAAAATGGTGGGTAAGGTGGTGGGGGAGGGGAAACAGAGGGGAGTAGAGAAATTCTGACAGATCATTGGCCAATCCATTGAACTTTGAACATTTGGTCAGTCAAGGATATGATATGATATGAACAGGACATCCAACACATATTTAACAAATAGAATCATGTTGTACCCGTTCTTCACAACAGCAACAAGAATTGTCGAAGCCAGTGTCAACCTTTGGAAGACTCTCCTCTCAAGAATGTATGGGAGCGGAGAGGACTCAGCCTTATTACTATCACCAAGCTGAGGGTCTGCCAAGCAGTGGTACCCTCATCGCAACCTTCTCTGTGCCAGCTCAACCACTTCCGCCTGAGCTGCCTCCGTAGTTTTTTTCCACACACGATGACAGGACAAAGTCCCAGACACGGAGATCATGGAAACAAGCTGGCACCCACAGTGTCTACATACACTCTCCAACAGATAACCCGAGCAGGTGTTGTAGGGAGAGCTGAGCCAGGAGCGAGCATCCAGTGTGTGTGTGTGTGTGTGTGTGTGTGTGTGTGTGTGTAAAGGTTGGCTGAATATCCGCAAGAAAAAAAAACAAAAAAACGTGTGACAAGTTTGTTCGGTTGTATTTACTTTTTGTTTTTTTTAATTATTAATTTAAGATAAAAATATGAGGACCTTTTAGCCGACATTTACTCCCCCTTCCATCCCCTTTTCTTTTGTTGAAAGAAAGGAAGAAAGAAAGAAAGAAAGAAAGAAGGGAAGAATTAAGCTTCAATAAGAAAGAAATATAAATAAACAGAAAAGTTAACTAAAGAAAGCATGCACATGCGAATAGAGGAAGGAAGGGAAGACGGAAGGAAGGAAGGAAGGAAGGAGAGAAGTCAGCGGAGAACTCATTATGTCAAGCGCAATGGTAAATGGCAATGTCACTCAGACGGGAATAGAAAATGAAGTGTCGGGGGGCGCGGGAGGGAGGGAGGCGGGGGTCGGGGGGTGGGGGGTGGAGAAAATTGAACACCCCTGAAGAGAGAGAGAGAGAGAGAGAGAGAGAGAGACAGACAGACAGACAGAGAGACAGAGAGATGGAGTGAGAGAGAGACAGATAGAGAGAGAGACAGACAGACAGAGAGAGAGAGGAAGGGAGAGAGAGAGACAGACAGACAGAGAGATGGAGTGAGAGAGAGAGACAGAGAGAGAGACAGAGAGAGAGAGACAGAGAGAGAGAGAGGAAGGGAGAGAGAGATAGAGCGAAACAGAGAGAGAGAGAGACAGAGAGAGAGAGATGGGAGGGCGAGAGAGACAGACAGCGAGAGAGAGAAAGAGCGAGAGAGAGAGAGAGAGAGAGAGAGAAACAGAGAGAGAAAGAGAGAGAGAGAGGGGGAGAGAGAGAGAGAGAGAACGAGCACCCACCCACACCCCTCCTCGTGCCAAAAGAAATGATTGACAGGATCCTGGCTACCGTGGGTGAAACTGATCAATTTGTGGGCCACCTTTTGTGGGCAAGGATCATAGCGGCGCAGTCAAGCCCGCTCTCTCTCTCTCTCTCTCTCTCTCTCTCTCTCTCTCTCTCTCTCCTCCTCCTCCTCCCTCACCCACCTCTCTCTCTCTATCTCTCTCTCTCCTCCTCTCTCTCTACCTCCCTCACCCACCTTTCTCTCTCTCTCTCTCCTCCTCCTCCCTCTCTACCTCCCTCACCCACCTCTCTCTCTTTCTCTCCTCCTCCTCCTCCCTCACCCACCTCTCTCTCTCTCTCCTCCACACTCTCTACCTCCCTCAGCCACCCACCCTCTCTCTCTCTCTCTCTCTACTTGTCAGTCAGTAGCTTGGCACAAATTGTTGTTCCACGTCAGTTACACAGGAAAAAAAAATGAAGAAGACTTTGTTGGATGGGGAGAGGAACATGGACGTCGTAGGGGATGGAAAGAGAGAGAGAGAGAGAGAGAGAGAGAGAGAGAGAGAGAGAGAATGGATGAATAAATGAATGACTGACTGAATGAATGGATCTCTGTTTTCCAACGGTGAAGATATTAGCACTTTTGCCGACTTACATATCTGCCGTTGTTCTAAGAGACACACAAACACATGCACAAATAAATGTTGTTATACTCAATACATGTATACATGTACAAGGATGACGCAGCATCAAACTGAGAGACACAACATCGCTCATATTTTTAGAGAGAGAGAGACAGACAGAAACAGAGACAGACAGACAGACAGGCAGACAGAGACAAACAGACAGATAGAAGATAAACACGGAGACAGAGACAAACAAACAGAGAGAGAGAGAGGGAGAGAGACAGAGGGAGGGAGAGAGAGAGTGTGTGGAATAGAGGATGGAAGAAGTGAAATCCCATCATTAAATTAAATTCAACCCCTCTCAGTGAGAGAGAGAAAAAGGGGGAGACAGAGAGAGAGAGAGAGAGAGAGAGAGAGAGAGAGAGAGAGAGAGAGAGAGAGATACATACAGAGCCACAGACATAGATACACAGAGATAGCCACAAACACACACACACACACACACACACACACACACACACAGAGCAGACCGGACAGAGACAGATGGCGGGGGACAGAGAGTGTGCTGAATGGGAAAAGGGCAGAAATGAAATCTCATCACCAACTCCAACCCTTCTCTCGACGAGAGAGAGAGAGAGAGAGAGAGAGAGAGAGAGACAAAGGGAGAGCCAGAGAGAGAGACAGACAGACAGACAGAGACAGACAGTGAGACGAGAGAGAAAGCCACAATGAGATAGACAGGGACAGGGACAGAGACAGAGAGAGAGAGGGACAAAGAGACAGACAGACAGACAGACAGACAGACAGAGGGGGGTGGGGGGTAGGGGCGGCGGGAGACAGACAGAAGAGAGAAGGGGCAGAAATGAAGTCCCATCATCAAGTCCCAACTCCAACCCATCACTCACTCGGCTAAAAGTCGACTGGGATGTCCACCCAACCTAGCATGAAAACCTTTGTATTCGGCGCTTTTGTAGTTTTTTTGGGTTTTTTTCCAACTGATCATTTCTTTCTTTCATCATTTCCAGTCCTACTACTCGGGGCATGAAAAAAAAGGAGCATCCTTTTCCCCCCATCGGCCCGACTAACTTAAGAGTACCCCCTCCCTCTTCCCTCTCCAATCTCCTCTCTGTCCAGCCAGCCAGCCCACTAATTGTACTTGTTGGATCACAACGTGAACAATAGTCCTTTAATCTAAAGTCTGCAAGTCTAGGGAGTGGAGTTTTGGGGGAAAGGGGGTGTGTCGGGGGCGTGGGAGGTGGGGGTGTGTGGGGGTGAGGGGGTTGTGGAGAGAGGGTTGGGGGATGTCCTTTTGATCTCTTCTTCACACTTGAGGTACCTCGTTGAAGAACGTCCCCCTCCTCCCCCCCCACCCCCAACAACTCCCCTCTCCCCCCTCCCCCCGTCCCCGCCCCCTTTGTCCTAACTGACCCCCTATTCCCCTCCCTTCCCCTGTCCTCCGCCCCACTCCCCCGACCCGCACCCCACCTCCTTCCCTCCTGTCCCACCCGCATCCCCCCCCCCCCACACACACACACTCTCTCTCTCCTCCCTACTGTCCTCCCTCCCTCCCTTCCTCAACAATGATCCAATCCTTTCCTCCACGCCCTCAAACTTCACCTCTCTCTTCTCTCTCTCTCTTTCTTTCTCTCTCTCTCTCTCCTCTCTCTTTTTCTCTCTCTCCCCCACCCCCTCCTCTCTTTATCTCTTTCTCTGCCAACCAGCAGCAAAAGAAACCTGAGCCATTTTCGTCTGTGACTGCTAGGACTTCCTTCCACCCAGTCACACACACACACACACACACACACACACACACACACACACACACACGCACACCACACACACCACACACCACACACACACACACACACACACACACACACACACACACACACACACAATGACGGTGGATAGGGGGAGACAGGGATGAAATTGACGCTTGAAATTGATGAAGGGCTGCTTGGCTCACGATAGCCTTTACCTGTCTGGTACAATGCGAGAGGACACGCTTGAACAATGAATTTCACCTGAAGGCAGTCGATCCAGTAAACTCATCGCTGGGAAGGGGGGAGAAAAAGAAAAGGCCCACGCTTCAGTGTACTCCCTTCAGGAGACGCCGCGGTATAGAGTTGGTCAGGCAATGGATGAGTTCTGATCCAGCGTTGTGATGGAGTGTCCCGTCGGTCCGACGGATGAGTCGGCAGGCAGGCAGGCTTATCTGTCGGTGTGTGTCCTCATATGGGAGAAGAGGCCGATTCTGGATGCGCAGCACTTCCCACAGGTGTTGCAAGGGAAAACCCTGCTTCCCTCGCTCACGCTTCTCCTTAATGGCCAGCGTTCTCTTGCCTGACCAGCACAGGTGACTTTTTTTTTTTTTAGTGAGGAGTTGTGCAGTCCCTTCCCCACTCTCTCGCCTACCGACGCTCACAGTCCCACAGGTGCAGATACTGCCACGTGTAGGACGGCCTCGGCAGGTGCAGGTTTTTTCGTCGGAGCTCCGTCTCCTAGGGGGACTTCCAGCCAAGGATAAGAGCTTCCCCTGCCCTTTGGTCATCCTCTTCCGCCTCCGCCTGGTCCGTCGTTTGGAGACTTCACATGCGGCAGGTAGTTCTGGGTTACATGGCACCAGTAGCAAGGGCTATGCCCCTGACCTGACTGAGCAGCGTTGTAGGATCACAGCAGCGATCAGGGATCAAGACAGACACCGTTTCCGTATGGTCTTGTGTCCACTGGGGGGAAAAGCACTGCAGCCTATATATGACAGTCAGTCGTGTCCGACTATGACCATCAGAACAGCAGAGGAGGCAACTGCTGTTCCGACTATTTGGGCTAAAATTTGATTATTGTGGAGAGTGTCTTGCCCAAGTTACATCCCCACTCTCTCGGCCAAGAGGATTTTAGAACAGTCGGCGTTGGGATGGTTCCCCAAGGCCAACTAGCCCACAAGGCTGCAGCGCTAAGAGCCAGTGCAATTTTGCCTCCTAGTTTGAGAGTCATAGTCCTTCACAAAAGACTAAACCGTAAATGGTTTTCCATTGACTGGAGAAGCCATTGATAATACAGCTCTCACTTTGCTGTTGGCCCAGATGTAAACTTCTGTCAATCTGTGATATAAGCCGAGTGTTAATCACCGTGAATGGGTATCTGAACTCTGGTCGGGGGAAAGGTTCACCATCACCATCACCATCACCATCATCATCCTCAGCATC
>NC_134889.1:25117875-25125375 GCF_041734735.1 Babylonia areolata | reverse complement strand
CACACACACACACTCCCCTATCCTTTACATTCCCAACATCTCCGTCTCTGCGTTGTTCTTCCACTTTTCTTTTCTTTCTTTTCTTTCTTATCCCTCTCCTATCCTTTGCTTTCTCTCATTACTTTCCTTTCCATCTTCCCTTTTCCTCTTCCCCCCAGTTTCCTTTCTTCTCTTTGTTGCCTCTTTCTTTCCCTTTATCTTCTTTCTTTCAACTTCTCTTTCTCTCCTTTCCATTGTTCCTCTTCTACCCCCTTTCTCTCTTTTTTTTCCTTTCTTTCCATTGTTCCTCTTCTATCCCCTTTCTCTCTTTTTTCCCTTTCTTTCCATTGTTCCTCTTCTATCCCCTTTCTATCTTTTTCCTTTCTTTCCATTGTTCCTCTTCTATGCCCTTTCTCTCTTTTTTCTTTCTTTCTTTCCATTGTTCTTCTTCTATCCCCTTTCTCTCTTTTTTCTTTCTTTCCATTGTTCCTCTTCAGTCCCCTTTCTCTCTTTTCCTTTCTCTCCTTTTCATTGTTCCTCTTCTATCCCCTTTCTCTCTTTTTTCCTTTCTTTCCATTGTTCCTCTTCTATCTCCTTTCTCTCTTTTTT
Organism: Babylonia areolata; assembly: GCF_041734735.1. NCBI lineage: Eukaryota > Metazoa > Mollusca > Gastropoda > Neogastropoda > Buccinidae > Babylonia > Babylonia areolata. The sequence continues at coordinate 25,124,787 of NC_134889.1, read as the reverse complement.
CCTTTCTTTCCATTGTTCCTCTTCTATCCCCTTTCTCTCTTTTCCTTTCTCTCCTTTTCATTGTTCCTCTTCTATCCCCTTTCTCTCTTTTTTTCCTTTCTTTCCATTGTTCCTCTTCTATCTCCTTTCTCTCTTTTTTCCTTTCTTTCCATTGTTCCTCTTCTATCCCCTCTCTCTCTTTTTCCTTTCTTTCCATTGTTCCTCTTCAGTCCCCTTTCTCTCTTTTTTCCTTTCTTTCCATTGTTCCTCTTCTATCCCCTTTCTCTCTTTTTTCCCTTTCTTTCCATTGTTCCTCTTCTATCCCCTTTCTCTCTCTCTTTTCTTTCTTTCCATTGTTCCTCTTCTACCCCCTTTCTCTCTTTTTTCCTTTCTTTCCATTGTTCCTCTTCAATCCCCTTTCTCTCTTTTTTCCTTTCTTTCCATTGTTCCTCTTCTATCCCCTTTCTCTCTCTCTTTTCTTTCTTTCCATTGTTCCTCTTCTACCCCCTTTCTCTCTTTTTTCCTTTCTTTCCATTGTTCCTCTTCTATCCCCTTTCTATCTTTTTTCCCTTTCTTTCCATTGTTCCTCTTCTTTCCCCTTTCTCTCTTTTTTTTCCTTTCTTTCCGTTGTTCCTCTTCTATCCCCTTTCTCTCTTTTTTTCCTTTCTTTCCATTGTTCCTCTTCTATCCCCTTTCTCTCTTTTTTTCCTTTCTTTCTATTGTTCCTCTTCTATCCCATTTCTCTCTTTTTTTCCTTTCTTTCCATTGTTCCTCTTCAGTCCCCTTTCTCTCTTTTCCTTTCTCTCCTTTTCATTGTTCCTCTTCTATCCCCTTTCTCTCTTTTTTTCCTTTCTTTCCATTGTTCCTCTTCTATCCCCTTTCTCTCTCTCTTTTCGTTCTTTCCATTGTTCCTCTTCTACCCCCTTTCTCTCTTTTTTCCTTTCTTTCCATTGTTCCTCTTCAATCCCCTTTCTCTCTTTTTTCCTTTCTTTCCATTGTTCCTCTTCTATCCCCTTTCTCTCTCTCTTTTCTTTCTTTCCATTGTTCCTCTTCTACCCCCTTTCTCTCTTTTTTCCTTTCTTTCCATTGTTCCTCTTCTATCCCCTTTCTCTATCTTTTTTTCTTTCTTTCCATTGTTCCTCTTCTATCCGCTTTCTCTCTCTCTTTTTTCTTTCTTTCTTTCCATTGTTCCTCTTCTATCCCCTTTCTCTCTTTTTTCTTTCTTTCCATTGTTCCTCTTCTATCAACTTTCTATCTTTTTTTCTTTCTTTCTATTGTTCCTCTTCTATCCCCTTTCTCTCTTTTTTTTCTTTCTTTCCATTGTTCCTCTTCTATTCCCCCTCTCTCTTTTTTTCCTTTCTTTCCATTGTTCCTCTTCTATCCCCTTTCTCTCTCTTTTGTTTCTTTGCACTGTTCCTCTTCTATCCCCTTTCTCTTTTTTCCTTTCTTTCCATTGTTCCTCTTCTATCCCCTCTCTGTCTTTTTCCTTTCTTTCCATTGTTCCTCTTCAGTCCCCTTTCTCTCTTTTTCCTTTCTTTCTATTGTTCCTCTTCTATCCCATTTCTCTCTCTTTTTTTTCTTTCTTTCCATTCTCTTCTCCTCTGCTTTTCTTTCCGTCTACTACTTTCCTTCTCTTCCTCTGCTTTTCTTCTCTTTCTGTCCTTTCGTTTAATAATAATAATAATAATATTTATATAGCGCTGAATCTTGTGCAGAGACAAATCAAAGCGCTTTCGCACCAGTCATTCACACGCATGCATAACTCTAAAACTGTAGAAACTGAAGACCAGGAAGAGGCAGGCAAGGGAAGCTATTTTGGGAAGAGGTGGGTTTTAAGGCCAGACCTGAAAGAGCTGAGCGTGGAGACTTGACGATGCGAAAGAGGAAGTTCATTCCAATCGCAAGGTCCAGAGACAGAGGAAGAACGGCGGCCAACAGCCGAGTGGTTGAATCTGGGTATGCGTAAACAGAATGGATCCGTCTACTACTTTCCTGTCCCTCTTCTACCTTCTTTCTCTCTTTTTTTTTCTTTCTTTCCTTCTCGTCCTCTGCTTTTCTTTCCCTTCCTCTGCTTTCCTGTACTTTCTTTCTCTCCAACTCCTTTCCTTTTCCTCCCCTTTCCTTTCCTTCTTCTTTCTTTCGCTTGATTTCTTTCCCTCCCTCTCCTTTCGTTATCTTTCTCTCGATTTCCTCTCCGTTCATTTCTTCTCTTGTTCCCTTCCTCTCTTTCCCTTCCTCTTTTCTTCCTTCCTCTCTTCTTCCTTTCCTCTTCTTCTCTTCCTCTCCTTTCCTTCCTTTCTGCTTTCCTTCCTCTTCTTCCCTTTCTCTCTTCTTCCTTTCCTCTCGTTCCCTTCCTCTCTTCCTCTATTTGCCCCCTCTCCTCCCCTCCCCTCTCCTGCCTCCATTTCCCTCCCTCTCCTTTCCTATATCATTTACTTTCCTCTCGTTTCCCTCTCCTTTTCCCTTCCCATCCTTCCTCTCACTTTCTCCATCTCTCCATTTCCAATCCCTTCCTTTCCTTTCCCCTTCCTTCCTTCCGTCCTTCTTTCCGTCCCTCCTTCCTTCCTTCTTCCTTCCTTTCTTGCTTCCTTTCTTCTTCCTTCCACCCCTCCTTGCTTGCTTTCTTCTCCCTTCCTTCCTTTCTTCTGTCCTTCTTTCCTTCCTTCCATGCTTCCGTCCTTCCTTCCTTCTTCCGTCCTTCCTTCTCCCTTCCTTCCTTCTTTTCTTCTTCGTTCCCTCCTTTCTTCCGTCCTTCTTTCCTTCCTTCTTCCTTCCTTCCTTCCTTGTTTGCTTCTTCCGTCCTTCCTTCCTTCTTCCGTCCTTCCTTCTTCCTTCCCTCTTTTCTTCCGTCCTTCTTTCCTTCCTTCCCTTTTCCATCCTCCCTTCCTTCCTTGCTTGCTTCTTCCGTCCTTCCTTCCTTCCTTCCTTCCTTCCATGCTTCCGTCCTTTCCTTCCTTCCTTTCGTCTTTCTTTCCTACCTTTTGCACTTCCTGACTTCTTCCGTCCGTCTGTCAAACATTGACAATCTGCCCTTCCACGCTTCCTGGCTGGAGTGCCACACAGATTGAACTGGATGGTCAAGCCATAACCTTATCAATATATGTTCTCTCTTGTCTGGAGCAGTTGGATAGTTTTTGTTTCTCTCTTTCTGTATTCTTTTCAGAAACCTCTTTTGCCTTCTTCTTCTTCGCTTCTTTGATTATTTCTCTGTCTGTCTTTCGTTCTTTCTCTCTTTCTTTTTTTATTTCTTCCTTCATTTTTTGGAGCATTTAAGCTTTGTATCACGATTTTCTTGTTCTTCCATTTTCTTCTGTTTTGGATATTTATTTCTGTTTGTTTCCATCTTAGTGGCAATCAAATAGAAAGAAAGCTTTCCATGTTTTTTTAAATTTAAAGCATCTGGAGAAATGTTTGCCTTTACTCTTTCGCTGTTTTGTGGTGATTGTTTTGCTCCTGCCTTTGTTCATTTTTTTTTTGTTTTTGTTTGCTTTCATAAAATGTTATCTTCGTTCGCTCTGTTCATCATTCTCTTCTTTCTTTCCTTCCCTCTTACCGTCTTTCTCCGTTTACTGTTTTTTCTGTTCCTTCTTACGTTAATTTATGTCCGTTATATATACTCGTGTATATATATATATATATATATATATATATATATATATATATATATATATATATATATATATATATAATAATTATGTTTTGTCTTTTTGCTTCTCCTTTTGCATCAATGTTATTCCTCCTTTCTTCTTTCTCTCTGTCTTCTTTTCCTCCTCCCTTTCTTTGTCACTTAATTGTGTATTTCATTGTTTTCATTAAAAAAACAACAACAAAAAAACAAACAACAACAACACATTTTTCCATGAAGTTTTTACGTCTATGACCGTTTTTTAATCCCACAATGTAGGCAGTCATACTCCGTTTTCGGAGGGGTACAGGGGAGTGGGGGGGGGGGGGGGGATGGATCAACCATTTAAAGCCAAGACTTCCGGTTCGCTGGTTTCCTTTCCAGAATGGCTGCTGAGAAATTGTGCGCATTGTCCATGTAATCATGTGATTCGTGACGTCAATAAATCCGTTGACGTCAAATGGCTTCCTCCTCTCCCCCCGCCCCCCCCTCCCCGCCCCCCCAGCCCCCCCGGCCTTCCTTCTTCTTCCGGTCTGCAGTTTCTCTAGCTTTTTTGTTGTTGTTGTTCGCATGTGTATGTATGTATGTATGTATGTATGTATGTATGTATGTATGTATCTATGTATGTATGTATGTATGTATATATAAGTTGTTATTGTTCATTTCTCTGAATTTTGCAAACATTTATGAGTGTATGACTTTTGTGAAAGCTCTTCAAACGCATTTCTTGTTGTTGTTGTTGTTGTTGCTATTATTATCATTATCATCATCATCATCATCATCATCATTCTTAGTAGTACTAATAGTAGCAGTAGTAGTAGTAGTAGTAGTAGTAGTAGTATAATTATAGTTGTTACTATCAGTTGTAGTAGTAGTAAGTAAGTAAATAAGTATACCTATGATTATGATTATCATTATTGATATTATTACTATTATAGTTGTTATTGACATAAGTAGTAGTAGTAGTAGTAGAAGCACGACTCCTCCCCCCCCCCCAACCCCCCACCCCCCATCCCCCACCCCACCCCTCCCTCTTCCCGGTCCCAGTTCCATCTCCAATGACAGATTCTTCACTCTTTTTTTTCTTCTTCAGCAACAACAGCATACAACATACAGCAGCAGCAACAACAGCATGCAGCAACAACAGCATACGGCATACAGCAGCAGCAACAACAGCATACAGCAGCAGCAACAACAGCATACAGCAGCAGCAACAACAGCATACAGCATACAGCAGCAGCAACAACAGCATACAGCAGCAGCAACAACAGCATGCAGCAGCAGCAACAACAGCATACAGCAGCAGCAACAACAGCATACAGCAGCAGCAACAACAGCATGCAGCAACAACAGCATACAACATACAGCAGCAGCAACAACAGCATACAACATACAGCAGCAGCAACAACAGCACACAGCAGCAGCAACAACAGCATGCAGCAGCAGCAGCAACAACAGCATACAGCAGCAACAACAGCATACAACATACAGCAGCAGCAACAACAGCATACAGCAGCAGCAACAACAGCATACAACATACAGCAGCAGCAACAACAGCATGCAGCATACAGCAGCAACAACAGCATACAGCAGCAACAACAGCATACAACATACAGCAGCAGCAACAACAGCATACAGCAGCAGCAACAACAGCATACAACATACAGCAGCAGCAACAACAGCATACAGCAACAGCAACAACAGCATACAACATACAGCAGCAGCAACAACAGCATGCAGCAGCAACAACAACAGCATACAGCAGCAACAACAGCATACAGCAGCAGCAACAACAGCAACAGTAGCAGCAACAACAGCATACAACATACAGCAGCAGCAACAACAGCATACAGCAGCAGCAACAACAGCATACAGCAGCAGCAACAACAGCATACAACATACAGCAGCAGCAACAACAGCATACAGCAGCAGCAACAACAGCATACAACATACAGCAGCAGCAACAACAGCAACAGCAGCAGCAACAACAGCATACAGCAGCAACAACAGCATACAGCAGCAGCAACAACAGCATATAGCAGCAGCAACAACAGCATACGGCATACAGCAGCAGCAACAACAGCATACAGCAACAGCAACAACAGAATACAACATACAGCAGCAGCAACAACAGCATACAGCAGCAGCAACAACAGCATACAACATACAGCAGCAGCAACAACAGCATACAGCAGCAGCAACAACAGCATACAGCAGCAGCAACAACAGCATACAACATACAGCAGCAACAACAGCATGCAGCAGCAACAACAACAGCATACAGCAGCAGCGACATACAGCAGCAGCAACAACAGCATACAACATACAGCAGCAGCAACAACAGCATGCAGCATACAGCAGCAACAACAGCATACAGCAGCAGCAACAACAGCATGCAGCAGCAGCAACAACAGCATACAGCAGCAACAACAGCATACAGCAGCAACAGTAGCAGCAACAACAGCACACAACATACAGCAGCAACAACAGCAACAGCAGCAGCAACAACAGCATACAGCATACAGCAGCATACAACATACAGCAGCAGCAACAACAGCATACAACATACAGCAGCAGCAACAACAGCATACAGCATACAGCCATGGAATACCTTGTTGTTTTCAGTCCCTCCACTTTGTCCGCGGACAGTTTGTCAGCGCTGACCGACAGGGATAGTGGTGGTATATATCCCTCCGCCATGCCATGCCATGCCTTGCCATGCCATGCCGGCTGACGCATCGTCGAGCGAACACGCCGCAAAGAAACTGGAGCCATTTTCGTCTCCGTTGTGACCGCTGGGGAGCTCCCACTGGGAGACCCCCCGGCACCCCCTACCCCCTACCCCCCAGCCCCAGCTCCCCGAACCCCCACTCACACCTCTTCAGCAGTGTCTCTTTCCCGCCCTGCTCTCCTATCTCTCTTTCTCCCTCTCTCTCTCGCTCCGCATTTTTTAATAAAAATAAATTACGTGTTATTTCTTATAAATATGATGCTTATTATAATGTTGTTTCTTTTCTCGTTTTTCTATGAATTTGTTAACATTTACTCATTTCTTGGGGTTTTCTTCATACCTTTTTTTTTTTGTTTTTTTTGTTTTTTTGTTTTAGACATTTTTCCCTTTCGAGGGCTGGAGAAAGCAATTGTTTGCTTACTCTTATGCTATCGGAAATAAGATCCATTCATTCATTCATTCATTTATCATTCATTTATTCCTTCCTTCCTTCCTTCATTCATGCATTCATCCTCTCTCTCTCAATCACTCACTCTCTATCTCTCTCATTACCATATTCATATACATTATTGTCATG
>NC_134889.1:25100375-25112875 GCF_041734735.1 Babylonia areolata | reverse complement strand
TTTGATATGTGTATGATTGTTGTTTGGTTTTTTTTGCCCACGTGATTTTGTTGAATTGTGTTTGCGAATGGATCTAGATGAACTGTAAAATGTCAGATTTCGACAGAAAGCCAAATGTATTTCAAGCGACAGCAGCCATACGCTGGCAAATTATTACCACCAGCTCTTACCTTCAAGCAAACGGTTCTGTGTCCCAAAATTTAAAACAAACAGAACCAAATGCAGCTTTATACCAACCTCTTCAGCTGTTAAAGAGCAATAATTGATAATCAGATCTGTGATTTAAAAAGATATACATAAAAATGTATGCCAGAGTGTGTGTATGTGGAATGTGACATCTTAAATCAAAGTATTGTTGAATTGCATTGTTATTATCATCTTTTTATGTCTTATATCTACTTTCAGTTTGCTATTTCATGCCTATTTTATTCATATCCTTTAATTGGTTTTGTGTTGCACATGTATAGCTGTGATGATGTATGTATGATGTACTCTAAGTTACCTTTTAAAGGTTTCTGTTGTGTTGTTGTTATCTGCTGTGGTTATTTATTGTACGCATGGGTTTCCATCTAAACATTTTATGGTTTTTTTATGTATACATGTTGAATGACTGTGATTTCTGTGTATTGTTTATGTGTTTTACACCACAAATTAATTTCTCTTGTTGAGATAATAAAGTATCCTGTATCACTGTATGAACGGATGAGGCCCAACACTCGGCTTATATCACAGATTGACATAAGTTTACATTTGGGCCAACAGAAAAGTGAGAGCTGTATTATCAATGCTTTCTCCAGTCAATGGGAAATCATTTACAGCTTAGTCTTTTGTGAAGGACTATGACTCTCAAACTAGGAGGCAAAATTGCACTGGCTCTTAGTGCTGCAGCCTTGTGGGCTAGTTGGCCTTTGGGAACCATCCCAACGCCGACTGTCCTAAAACCCTCTTGGCCGAGAGAGTGGGGATGTACTTGGGCAAGACACTCTCCACTATAATCAAATTCTAGCCCAAATAGTCGGAACAGCAGTTGCCTCCTCTGCTGTTCTGATGGTCATAGTCGGACACGACTGACTATCATATATATGAACGGATGGAAATTTGTCGTGGTGATGGTTAGATTTGGTAGTTTCCCCGAAACTGTTCGCAACAGCACCGTGGCAGAAAAGGTCAGGAGCGGGACTTTTGATCCAGTGATCAGGTTTCGAGGCCGCACTTCGGACAAGTGTGTTGTGTCCTTGGGAAAGGGCACTTTACTCCAGCTCTCTCTCTCTCCCCAAACCCACTCCCCCTCCATACAAATGTGAATGGGTACCTAGCAAAATGGTGACAGTTTTGGGGTGAGTTCTGTTCATGTCTCCAAGAAGCGAAGGCTTTGCTTTTAAGGTAAAGGTATACGTGCCTTGGTTGTGTGTCTCAAGGAAAAAGTTAATCTGCAGTCAGTGATCAAGCATGGTGAAATACTATATAAAAACAAATATCTATATGATGGGCACATTGTTTAAGTATATATTCATTCAGTTTGTACTTGTTGTTGTTATGGATAACACAATGTCATATGCAACCCCACCGACCCACCCTTCCCAATTGTATTGTGGCCCAAGGCCGACGTACATTAAACTTTCTGAGTTCTGAGTTCTGAGTTCTCTCTCTCTCTCTCTCTCTCTCTCATAACCTGCGGCAAAAACATCTGAACTCTGAAGGTCAATCGTATGTTCACTTGCTGAAGAATGGTTCTGTTTACAGTATTCGTAAACTCTGTGTTTATATATTTAATGCCCTGAAAATACGACAGGAATTCTGTGACAACAATGAGGAAAGTTAGAATCAATTTTCTATGCACAAGAAGCACTTTTGTTCTACAGGTTTAAGTTAGTATGTATTTTACATTTTGTTGTCGCTGAGTGATCACCATATTGTGTACATTCGATCGACCTCTTTCTATGGGCCGGAGGCCTGGAGATTAAAGTTTTTGTTTTTGTTCTCCCCCCCCCCTCTCTCTCTCTCTCTCTCTCTCTCCCTCATTTATGGTTACTCTAATTCATTTTTCTTTTCGCCCTGTGGGCTTGGATGCAAAGAAGTATGAATGCTTGTACAACCTCCCTCGTTGAGTGAATTCTTTGTCCTCATCGTTATCTCTTTGTCCGTGTCTGTCTTTTGTCTCTCTTCCTCCATCTTTCTGTCTCTGTCTCTATATCTGTCTGTCTGTCTCTCTTTATGGCAGTTTGGGGTATAATCCAGTAAGTGATGAGGCGTTCACAAATCTTTCTCTGAATAAATATTTAACGGTCTCCTTCTCCAATTTTCCATCACATGTTATCGTGTATTGTCGATTGAATATAGGATTGAACGGGTTCGCGAAGAATATGAGCACGCGCTTTGAATATGTATAGATATGTGTACGCAATTGATTTTTGCCCATGACCTTCAGGGCTAAGCCAATAGGTCTATAAGTCCACTCGTCATATTGATTTTAGTATTTTCCGAAAAAGACCACTTGGGAGAATGGACATAGTGAAAGCCCTGTACTTTGATCTGATATTCTGACCCAACAACAAGAGCAGTCATTATTATCATTTTTTGTTCAAACAGGAACTTCTTTTGCTAAGCATGGAAGTTTTATTTATTTTGCAAACGTTTTGGTGCAGATAGTAAAAAAGGGAAATTACTCTGTAATTAATGCTAGGGGACTTAATTTGCTTTAAACTGATCTTCCTCATCTTAAACATTACATTTTGAAATTATACTCAATACATAAAAAGCTTGTGTGTTTTACTCTCAGTCACAAGTGAGTCTTGAAGGCCTTGCCTCTCTTGTCTTTTTGTTATTGTTCCTTGCATTATCAGCATCATCATCTTGATCCCTATTGTAATGATTGTGTTTCTCTGTTGTCTTCATGTCCGATCTCTGTTTCTCACTTCGGTCATGTCTCTTTCCTTTATTCTCCGTGTGTGCTTGACTCACCAACAGTAATAATACCTTCAGCTCACGCTTTTCTGCTTTACACACACACACACACACACACACACACACACACACACACACACACACACACACACACACACAGAGAGAGAGAGAGAGAGAGAGAGAGAGAGAGAGAGAGATGGAGGCAGACAGACTGACAGACAAACAGAGAAACACAGAAAGAGACAGAGACAGAAATGTAGAGACAAAATAACAAACAAGAAGAAAGAGAGAAACACCCGTAGGTTGCTGGGGAGGACCCAGAGAAGCACTGTCTCCACCCGCCCTTGGAACAATCCTGAACCACCCCTGGAGGTCTGTGCTGAGACCACAGGATGCAACTCGCGACAGCCTTAAAAGAAGTATCCCCATGTAATGGGGTGTACCAGCCAGTATTTCATGACTGCAGAGCCCACCGGCAAAAGACACCACCTTCCAGCTGCTGAGCACACCCCACAGACCAACCCCCCCCCTCCCTGCCCGCAGACAGATGAAGACAGTGCCACTCCAGACACAGCTATACGGTCTTATGTGCCCTCAAGAGAGAATCCCAAGTTGAAGTCTTTCCCACTGTCAACAGGGTTTTTTCCCTGTGGTCACACAGACAGAAGAGAGGCACATGGTCCGGGTGTTCCAGAATCACAGTATCACACTCTCATGAACCCATGTTTCAGTTTCAGTTTCAGTAGCTCAAGGAGGCGTCACTGCGTTCGGACAAATCCATATACGCTACACCACATCTGCCAAGCAGATGCCTGACCAGCAGCGTAACCCAACGCGCTTAGTCAGGCCTTGAGAAAAAAAAATTATGATATTAGAAAAAGGTAGTAGTAATGAAAATAATAATAATAATAATAATAATAATAATAATAATAATAATAATAATAATAATAATAATAATAATAATAATAATAATAATAATAACAAACAAATAAATAAATAAGACAACAATGATGATAAACAAGCAAATAAATGCAAAACATGAAGACACACACCCACACACACACACACACACCCACACATGCACAACAGACACGCACCAAACACGCAGCCCCACAGATATGAAAGCACAGTCAAACACACACAAACGCACATGAGCCCCAACACACACACACACACACACACACACACACACACACACACACACACACACACACACACACACACACACACACATCACCCATGAATAATACGTTCCCTGCATCCAGCCCCGTAGTTGCACTGAACATGGAGCAGAGGGCAAGAGAACTCAGAACTCAGAACTCAGAAATGTTTTATTGTAGAAGGCCTTCTGACCCATTACAATGTTGAGCACACACACACACACCCCATCCCACACCTCCACACCCCCTCCCACATCTCCCCCCCCCCACACACACACACACTTGCGCGCGCGCAGACTCGATTTTGTAAAACCGGGCATGCAAACACATGAATCGAAAATTAAAAAAAGGTAAATGCCTTCCATCGTGAGCAAGTCCGCTTAAACATGTACGTTCGTTGTTTTAACTCACTCAGTACGGCCAGTCCTCTCTTCTCCTCTACACAGACCCCTCGGATGTCCAGTGGGTGTCTGAATGACCCAACCTTTAGCTTCCGTCGTCAGAATTGTGGTATTCTTTGTCAACATTCACGTCTTCAGTACAACAGCCTTCCGCTTGCAATATTTTGATGATGGTAATTGGGGTGAAATGCTGTTAACGTCGTCTCTTTCGCCGTTCGTATGGAGAGAGTTAAATGTATAACACAACAGAGGGCAAGAGAGAGATGGTGTGAGAAATAAAGGAGGGAAGGGAGGGAGGGTGGAGGGGTGGGCGGTGATGTCAATAACACATGGAGAAAGGCATAAAGAATAACGGGAGGGGTAGGGGGGATGGGGGGGGGGAGGCAGAGGTTGGGGCGGTAGGGGTAGGGTTGGGGTGGGGGTGGGGGGGGGGGGGGCAGAACAAGGTCAATGGATTGATTGATGACAATGGGGTCAGGTTCAGGGATGGGTGGAGAGAGTGGGGGTGGGGTAGGGGGTGGGGGGCATGGGGAAGGAGAGACGGGGAAGGGTGTGAGGGTTAGAAGGATGGAGAGAGAGAGAGAGAGAGAGAGAGAGAGAGAGAGAGAGAGGATAAAAAGTAGGAAACAGAAGGATAACTAACCTAACAGATAGAGAAAGTGAGTGAGAAAGAGAAGTAGAGATAATTCAACAAGCAAACATAACAAAATAAGAAATTTAATGCTACTACTACCACTACAACTATTACTACTACTGCTGCTGCTGCTGCTGCTGCTACTACTATTCGAAATAAATACTACTTCCAAATAAATAAGATAAAGTAGATAATGGAAAAAAAAGAAAATAAGTCATAGCACGAAAAACAAATACAAATACTAAAACGGACACTTCACACGCAAAAACGAGTACACACGAAAGAGAGAGAGAGAGAGAGAGAGAGAGAGAGAGAGAGAGAGAGAGAGAGAGACAGAGAGAGAGAGAGACAGAGACAGAGACAGAGAGACAGAGACAGAGACACAGAGACAGAGACAGAGAGACAGAGACAGACAGACACAGAGAGACAGAGAGGCAGTGACAGAGACAGAGAGAGAGAGACAGAGACAGAGACAGAAACAGAGAGACAGAGACAGACACAGACACAGACACAGAGAGACAGAGACAGAGACAGAGAGAGAGAGAGAAAGAGAGAGAGAGTGCAGGGTGGATGGGGGAAGAGGGAAGGCAAGAAAAGAGAGAGAGAGAGAGTGAGAGAGAGAGAAAACGAGAAGGGAGAGTGAGTGTGTGTGTGTGGGGGGGGGAGAGGGGGGAGGTAAGGGGGGGGGGGAGAGAAGGGGGCAGAAAGGAGCGGTCCAGGGTACCCATCTTATTTTCCAACAAAAACATCACACAGATGCTTGCCCTTGTGTCGAGACCGAACCCTGGCATAAAAAGAGAATCTGACAACACACACATAGAGAGAGAGAGAGGGAGAGAGAGAGAGAGAGACTTTGACACTTTATTGTCATTACCTGCAAGGGTCTATTGACAAGGGGGGGACGGGTTATTTTTGTTTAACACAAGAATAGAAGAACACATTCTGCTCTATCCAGTAGTACCTCTCACATACCCTCTCACATTCTTTTTCCAAGTTCCTCAAATTTAAACAAATGAAATAAACACTTAGAAAGTAAAAAGAAAAAAGGAATAACATAACCAAACTCAGCCACCCATTCTGTTGTGTTGTTATGTAATTTATCGATATTTGCTTATCATCAGAACACACACAAGACTAGATACTACACATGATTATTTTCCTCGTTATTACCGTTATTGTTAAAGTTAATAAGGTTATGTGTGTGTGTGTGTGTGTGTGTGTGTGTGTGTGTGAGAGAGAGAGAGAGAGAGAGAGAGAGAGAGAGAGAGAGAGAGAGGCCAGTCCTTCAAACTGCACGGACGGCACAACCGGCGGTGGGAACACCAGTGCAACACAGAATAGGGGGACATCTCCAAAGAAGAAAAGTTGGAACTGGGATTAAGGTGGTGAAGTCGAAAATAGACATTGTGACATACAGAGACAAAGAGGGGGGGGGGAGGGGAGGGGGGAAGGGATGGATGGAGAGACGGAGGAGGATGAATGTGCGAGGGAGAAAGAGAAAGAGAGAGGGAGAGGGAGAGTTGGGTAGAGAAAGAGACAGAGAGAGACAGAGGGACAAACAGATAAACACAAAGAGGGGAAGAAAGGAGAGAGAGAGGAGAGGGGGTGAAGGGAAGGAGACAGAGGGGTTCGGAGAGATATAGAGAGAGACAGAGAAAGGGGGGAGAGAAAGAGAAGAGAGGAAAGAGAGAGAGAGAGAGACACACACACACACACACACACACACACACACAGAAAGAGAGATAGAGACAGACAAACACACGCACACACACACAGAAAGAGAGAGAGAGACAGAGAGAGACAGGGACACACACACAGAGAGAGAGAGAGAGAGAGGGGGGGGGGGGGGACACTGAATGAGGACGATTCAAAAGAAAAAGTTTGGATTAGGGTGAGGGGATAGAGAGAGACGTAGATAGACAAAGGAGAATAATGACACAGAGAGAGCGTATGTGTGTGTGTGCTTGTGTGTGTGTGTGTGTGTGTGTGTGTGTGTGTGTGTGTGTGTGTGTGTGTGTGTGTGTGTGTGTGTGAGACAGACAGACAGACAGACAGACAGAGACAAAGACAGAGACAGAGAAAGAAAGGAGACAGACAGAAAGACATACAGAGAAAGAAACAAACACAAAAATCAGAACACACGCAAACAGACAGACAGATAGGCAGACAGAGAGACTGACTGACAGACCGTAGATAAAGATGAAAGCACGTCTCGAATGTTCGTGGAGTCAGATTCTTCAATTAAGGTTGAGTGTGGGTGTGCGGACTAATCCTTATTCACTCCCTATGGCGCCTACGAAACGGAAAGAGGCGAAAAATTAAAGCGAAACGGAAGAAAAGACGAAAGAAAACTCTGCTCTTCACTTCCCATTTCGCGTGATTTCTCGAAACCACGAGATACACGAAATGCGCATGTCCGGATACACCGTATCCCATGTGTTTCCGGCGTTGCGGCTGTAATGACTTTCACAGACTTACTGGAAGAATGGTGGTGGTGTGTCCATCGAGATCGATGATGACCATCGTTGTCATCCAGCTGGGGAATGGGGGGAGGGTGGTGGTGGGGTGGGGGTGGGGGGGGGAGGATGCTCATGAATCTATCTGTGAATGCGCAGATGGCTGAATAGTCCAATCTGCGCACGAAATGTTCGCTGACAGTTGGGGCAGACAAAGACAGGCATATCATTGTCAGGGAGCTTGTTTGCCCGTGACTTTCTGGCCTGCCTCTTCTGGAAGAATACTGTTAGTCTGAAACCATCTTTTACAAGGTTAAATGAAATCGGATTTTTTTTAAACTTGCGGACCATTTTGCGAATATTCGAACATTGGTTACTGTCGTTGTTTGTTTTTCATTTGCTCTCTCTCTCTCTCTCTCTCTCTCTCTCTCTCTGTGTGTGTGTGTGTGTGTGTGTGTCTGTGTGTGTGTGTGTTACCAGAAAGCCTCGTATGGTGGAGATGAAAGAGAATGAAAGAGACAGACAGACAGAGAGACAGAGACAGAGTGGTAGTAGTAGTAGTAGTAGTAGTAGTAGTAGTAGTTGTTGTTGTTGTAGTAGTAGTAGCAGCAGCAGAACACGTTTGGAACCTCCACTCGGAATGTGTTCTGTCTTCTGACAGAGAGACAGAGAAAGAAAAAGAAGAAGAAGAAGGAGAGAGAGAGAGAGAGAGAGAGAGAGAGAGAGAGAGAGAGAGAGAGAGACAGACAGACAGACAGACAGACAGACAGACAGAGACGGGGAGACAGAGAGACAGAGACAGAACTCAGAACTCAGAACTCAGAGAGAGAGAGAGAGAGAGAGAGAGAGGGAGAGAGAGAGACAGACAGACAGACAGAGACGGGGAGACAGAGAGACAGAGACAGAACTCAGAAATCAGAACTCAGAACTCAGAGAGAGAGAGAGAGAGAGAGAGAGAGAGGGGGGAGAGAGAGACAGACAGACAGACAGAGACGGGGAGACAGAGAGACAGAGACAGAACTCAGAACTCAGAACTCAGAGAGAGAGAGAGAGAGAGAGAGAGAGAGAGAGAGAGAGAGAGAGAGAGAGAAGGGCAGAGGATTCCAGACTGATAATACATTTTCGACCATCGCCACCTTGGTGCCTTTACATGCTCTGCTCTTCTTGGCCCCATATTATATACCAGTGAAAGGGCTGGAAGTGGGAAAGAGGGGGGGTGGGGTGGTGGTGGTGAGAAGCGGGGGTGGGGGGGGCCTGGGGGGGGGGAGGGGGAGTGTTAACTCTGATAACACAGGTGGAAGTCATAAAGCAACGTCGGGAGGGGGCTGGGAGGTGGGCCGGGGTGGCGGGGGGGCGGGGGGGGGGGGGTGCGGGTTGAAGGGGAGCAGAACAGTAGTCAACAGTTTGGACTGTTGATAACTGAGGTTGAAATCAAAGAGATCAGCAGATGGAGGGGACAGGGGAAGAAAGGGAGGGAGGGAGGGAGGGAGGGAGGTGGAGGGTGCTATGCAGAAAGAGAGAGAGAGGGAGAGAGAGAGAGAAGGAGAGAGAGAAGGAGAGAGAAGGAGAGAGAAGGAGAAAGAGAGAGAGAGAAGGAGAGAGGAGAAAGAGAGAGAGAGAGAAGGAGAGAGAGGGAGGGGGAGAGAGAAAGAGAGAGAGGGGGAGAGAGAGAGAAAGAGAGAGAGAGGGAGAGAGAGAGAGAGAAAAAGAGAAAGAGGGAGAGAGGGAGAGAGAAAGAAAGAGAGAGAGAGGGACAGTGAGAGGGGGGAGAGAGAGAGAGGGAGGGAGAGAGAGGGAGAGAGAAAAAGAGAGAGGGAGAGAGAGAGAGAGAGAGAGAGAGAGAGAAGGAGGAGGAGGAGGAGGAAAGTAGGGTGGTGGAAAGGAGCTGGGGGGAAAGAACGACATGACCAGACTTCAAACTGACACGACCATTGAGTGTTTTTAACGACATTTATGGAGGAAGGAAATTAATCATCGGAAATCCCTAATAATTATACGTCTAGTCATCCCAAGTGTAGAAACTGGAGAGATCGATAAATAGGTTGGAATCAACTTCCTCAGCTTGTCCGTCGCTTATCTTCGCTGTATTTTTATTTTTTTATTTTTTTATTTTTATTTTTTTTTCAAATCCAGTATGAAGGCCCACCTTTTCCCCTCCTGAATAATTCTCAACAGCTCATCCCTTTCCAGTATGAACTAAAATGACTATTAGTGAGTGAGTGAGTGAGTTTGAGAGTTTCAGAAGGTTGCATTTTTGATTGTGTACAATTTACGATTGTGTGCTATGACGTGTGTTTGTGTGCGTGCGTGTGTGCTTGTGTGTATTTGGGGCGTGTGTGGGGAAGGGGTGTGTGTGTGATTTTTAATGATGTTTGGTGTCTTGTGTTCATTTTTTTCTTTTTGATGTTTACATATATGTTCTATTTGTAAACGCCTAGGGCTTATTTTAAAGATTAGGCGTAAATGCTCATAATAATGACAGAAAGATAGTTACACAGACAGATAGACATATGGAGAGACAGACAGGCAGGCAGACAGACAGACAGATAGATAGATAGATAGAAGATAGATAGATAGATAGATAGATAGATAGATAGATAGATAGATAGATAGATAGATAGATAGAAGATAGATAGATAGACAGGGAGGTTGAGTGATATTGTGTGCGTGCAACAGTGTGTGTGTGTGTGTGTGTGTGTGTGTGTGTGTGTGTGTGTGTGTGTGTGTTCGTGTGTTTGCGCGCGTATGTGTTTGTTGTGTGTGTGCGTGTGTGTGTGTGTGTGTGTGTGTGTGTGTGTGTGTGTGTGTGTGTGTGACAGAGACAGAGACAGAGAGACAGAGAGAGACAGAGAGAGAGAGAAATGGGGAAATACACACAGACAGACAGACAGACAGAGAAAAAGAGACAGACATACAGAGAGAAAGAGAGAAAGAGAAATGGGGAAACTCAGACAGACAGACAGACAGACAATCAGAGACCAGAGCGTGCCTGGAAGCAGCCCACAGGCCTGGTTTCCTCAAGGGTGCACACCTGCGTGAGGACTGCTTGTTGTTCGCGCCCTCACCCCCCCCCCCCCGCCCCCGTCCCCCAGTCGGACCCCCACCCCTCCAACACACACCCCCACCCCCGCACCACCACCCTCCACCCTCACCCTCAACACACACCCCCCCCCTCTCCCCCCACTGGGGCCTGGCCCGCAAATCACACGGAGGAAACAACACAACACAACACAAACACCAAAAAAAAAAAAAAAAAAAAAAAAACCACCAAAAAAACACCAAACACAAAACACGTAAAAACAAAACTCCACCTCCTCCACTCTCTCTCTCTCTCTCTCTCTCTCTCTCTCTCTCTCTCTCTCTCTCTCTCCCAAACAAAAGGAAAAAAAAAACAGCTCCTCCTCGGATTGCAATTCTCCTGGCTGGGGGTAACAAAAAACCATCATCAGACACACGATATGCGCATGCCCTCTGTGAATGCCTCAAACACCCCATCCCCCCACCACCCTCCCACCCCTCCCCTCCCCTCTGATGGCCTTTAGCCCTGGGTCATTTTGTGGTTAGGCCCCCGCCCCTCCACCAAAAAAAAAAAAAAAAAAAAAAAATCAAACTGAACGTCTAGTCCTTCGGATGAGATGGTAAACTGAGGTCCTGTGTGCAGCACAAACTTGGTGCACTATAAAAAAAAAAACAAAACAATAAAAACAGAAAGAAAAAAAAAGAAAAAAGAAAAAAAAAACGAACCCTCGGCAACGAAAGTGCTGTCCTATGGCAAAATTCTGTAGAGGAAGTCCACTCTGATAGCTAAACATGATCACACACACACACACACACACACACACACACACACACACACACACACACACACACACACACACACACATACACACACACACACACACACACACACACGCACACACACACACAAACGCATTACCAAACTTTGGGATGTCCTGTTGCAGTCACCATTTTATAAACAAAAAAAAAAAAAAGAAATAGATACCGCCATTTTATTAGCAAACGTGTCAACAATTTCTCTTCTAGAGATGAAGAAAAACAAAAGAGTCTTCCCCAATCTTGTATCTTGAAGACTAGAGACAGACAAGACTGGCTCCATCAGACACCTTTTGGCCATGATCACCCACACCGGAAGAGAGTTGCCCCCCAACAGTACGAACGGACGTGTTCGACCTCTGCTCTGCAGGCGGTACCACGGGCACGTCCACCACCACCACAACACGCCACCTTCTTCACAGCAGAATTGATAACCCCCCAACCACCACACACCAACCCAATGCGATCCACCACCGCCCATCACCACCACTCACCACCACCCACCACCCACCACCACTCACCACCATCCACCACCCACCACCATCCACCACACCAACCCAATGCGATCCACCACTCACCACCACTCACCACCACCCACCACCCACCACCACTCACCACCATCCACCACCCACCACCATCCACCACCCACAATGCAATACAAAATACGTGCACGCAAACAACTTATGCACGCACGCACGCACGCACGCACACTCGCACACACACACACACCCTTACAACCACCCACTCCACACACGCGCACTCTCTCTCTCTCTCTCTCTCTCTCTCTCACACACACACACACACACACACACACACACACACACACACACACACACACACGAACACACACACACACACGTACACACACGCACACTCCTACGCCACACACACACACACACACACACACACACACACACACACACACACACACACACATCCACCCATTCATCCATCCATCCATCCATCCACACTAACACATGACTTCAGTCACTGCCATTTTCACACTGAGATGCAGACAGCAGCAATGTGTTGAGAGAAAGAGGTGTTTATTACGGGAGCTTTCACACAGGAGTGGTACTGACCAGTAAGTTACCATGTGGTCAACCACCAC
>NC_134889.1:25085375-25092875 GCF_041734735.1 Babylonia areolata | reverse complement strand
AGAGAGAGAGAGAGTCAGCAAAAGACAAAGAGAGGGAGGAGACTGTGATAAAGAAAATGAGAGAGAGACAAGCACAGAGAGATACAGAGATGGATACTGTGAAAAGTGAGAGAGAGAGAGACAGAGACAAAGACAGAGACACAGAGACAAAGGGAGAGAGAGAGGAGTAAGAGGAGGAAGAAGGGGGAGAGAGGGAGAGAACTTGAAAGACATAGAAAGAGAAAGAGAGAAGGGAAGAGAGAGAAAGAATGAGTCACACTAGCACGCGCGCACGCTCACAAACACAAATACACGCACACATACAGAGACACAGACACACACACACACGCGCGCGCGCGCGCGCGCACGCACGCACACACACACATATACACACACACACAAACACACAGACACGCACACACACACACACAAACACACACACAGACACACACACAGACACACACACACATACACACACAGACACGCACATGTACACACACACACACACACACACACACACACACACACACACACACACATACACACACAGACACGCACATGCACACATAGACAAACACACACACAGACAAACGGACAATCAGACAGACAGACAGGCAGACAGACGGACATACATTCACAAACACACACACACACACAGGGTGTGATCAGGTTGGGGGATTGGTTGGGGGGGGGGGGGGGCGGAGAGAGAGAAGGGGGAGGGGATGGGAGGGGGTTGTCTTCAAGAAGGTTTTCCAGTTCATCAGTGAAGAACCTTGACATGGACGTCAACGTCCTCAAACTCCGCTATAATATAATATACTTCTTGGTCCAAAAACACCTGTACCGCTTTATCAGACCCCCTCCCCTCCCCTCCTCCCACCATTCCCCTCTCCCTTCATGTTCACTCCCTCCCTCCTACTGGGATGCTGTTTCTACCTCGGTTATCCTATCTAACATCCCTCCCATGCAGCCAGCAACATGCCCAGGACACACAAGGTGATAATGATGATGATGATCAAACGCATATATAGCGTCATGATGATGTTCAAACTTATATATAGCGTCTATCTTCGGTCGGAGACTAAGCTCTGAATTCTAAGTGCTTGCTTTGCATTATACAAAACACAGAATCGTGTTTTTTTTTTCCACAACAGGCTGCCAACTTGGGTAGAGCCGACTGACGGGTGTCACTGATTGGGCGGTCAGCATTCGTTTCCTGTGTCATTCAGTCAGGTTTCTCTCTCTCTCTCTCTCTCTCTCTCTCTCTCTCTCTCTCTCTCTCTCTCTCTCCATCACCCCCCCCCCCCACACACACACACACACACAGACACACACACACACACACACACACACACACACACACACACAGAATGTAAAAATCTATTATATCTTCGAAGTCTCTGCCTAGATCTATGCACGGTTTTACTTTTAGACTTCGCGTCAGATGATGAAACAAAACAAGCGGAGATAAGGGGAAGGATTATCAATGATACTGGCAGAACAAAGGAACGTACTAAAGCACTGAACGTTCACACAGAAAACAGTCACGACCAATACCCAACCCCCCGCCCAGTCCCCTCTTCCCCTCCCCTCCCACACACACATAAGATTCACCGCAATATCTCCAGCCATCTTCATCACCACAATCCATTTGATTTGTGAGCGCGCAAGAACACTGGACGCCAAAAAGCTGCACGCGTCCTGGCCAGTCAACCATCGCACTAAAAGGCTGGCCGCCATTGTCTTCCCACCCACAATGCCGCTGATTACCACCGCGTCACCGTGCACGTGCCAAGGGAGCTCACCCTCTCGCTCCCCTCCTTTGCCAAAGGGAGGTCAGTCCTGGGGCACACGTCATAAGGGGAGGCTGCTCGCTTCGATCACACAGACCACGGAATGAATGCGTTAAGGATTCTCAGGCTAATTCCTCTTCTTCTCCGCTTTTTTTTTTCTTCTTCTTTCTTTCTTTCTTTCTTTTTCTTCCTTTCTTTTTAACGTGAAAGGCTGTTAATCTGTAATTGCGGTGGGCACATCTCTCTGTCTATGTCTTTTCTGTCACTTTTTTTTCTGCCTCTTTCCATCGTTTCTAAGTCTGTTTGTCTGTTGTTGGTTTAAATAATCTTTCATTATTCAACAATACACATGATTACAATGCAATGAATGACAAAAGAGCATCAACAAGCTTAAAGCTTATACTGTGCTCACAACGTTGCACTTCAATTTTATCATGACGGCTGATGAACCGTATTATGACTTGTATCAAATAACATTCATAAACAGTAAGTGATGAAATAATGAAATAAAACAAATAAACAAACAGTACATAATATAGTAAAATAATGCTAATATCAATATTAACATGAGATTAAATTTATTATCACCAGAGTAATTGGCCTAATAGAAGAAAAACACGAAGTAGAAGAAGAAAATTTAGTTGTTTTTTTTTTTTTTTTTTTGTTTGTTTTGTTTTCTCTCTCTCTCTCTCTCTCTCTCTCTCTCTCTCTCTCTCTCTCTCTCTCTCTCTCTTCTGTCTTTGAGGTTGTTTTTAACGATGGAAATTAACTCACTCAGTACGGCCAGTCCTCTCTTCTCCTCTACACAGACCCCTCGGATGTCCAGTGGGTGTCTCAATGACCCAACCTTTAGCTTCCGTCGTCAGAGTTGTGGTATTCTTTGTCAACATTCACCTCTTCAGTGTAAGAGCCTTCCGCTTGCAATATTTTGATGGTGGTAATTGGGGTGAAACGCTGTTAACGTCGTCTCTTTCGCCGTTCGTATGGAGAGAGTTAAAGCGGTCCGTGACTGCGGTTGACACAACTCTCTGTCTTTGTCTGTCCCGTTGACTTTTCTTTCTCTCTTGCTTTGTCTGTCTGTATGTCTCTGTATCTGTCTGTTGTTGTTGTTTTGTCTCTGTCTCTGTCTCTCTGTTTCTCTCGCTGTCTCTCTGTCTCCCTGTCTGTGTGTCTCTTTCTCTGTCTCTGTCTGTCTGTCTGTCTGTCTCTGTTTCTCTCCCCCCCCTCTCTCTCTCTTTTTGTTTTTTCGGCGAGAAAGGTATATGAATTCGAAATTGCTGTTGGCATATCACTCAGTCTCTGTCTTTCGCTTTTGTGTCTGTTTTGTTCTCTTTGTCTCTGTCTCTCTCCTTCTATGTCTCTGTCTGAGTATCTTCTGCCTCGTCCTGCTAATAATAATGATTGTAGTAGTAGGTATACTACTACTACTACTATTACTGCTGCTGCTACTGCTACTGCTACTATTTCTACTGCTGCTGCTGCTGATGATGATGATAAAATGAAGAAGAAGAAGAAGAAGAAGAAGAAGAAGAAGAAGAACATGATGATGATGATGATGATGATGATGATGATGATGATGATGAATGTTGATTTTAATGATAATGCTACAAATAATGACATTAAGCCCTTGGTATCAGCGCGCGCGAACACACACACACACACATACACATATACACGCGCGCGCGCGCGCGTTTCGCAATCCTTGAACTCCCACCCAAGTTTTTTTTTGTTGTTGTTTTTTTTTTTAAATCAATTAACACCTCTTTTCAGTTAAACCTAGCGTGGCCCAAATTCACGACAATGTACAAACACGGATTTGAATACTGAACGCAGAAAACATAAACCCAAGAACAGGGTTTCAACAGAAAGCAAAGTGAGAACCCTTATTTTCCCCCCCCACAGATCTGAAAAGAACTGATACAATTACCATTTCGTTTGGCCTCCGACAATTCCACCAGGAGTCTGTAATTATGTCTGAGAGCACGCGATTTCGCAGTTCACGTGCGCGCGCGACATTTTTGTCAGTTGCGAATTCTTGAAATAGGTATCTATTGAAACAGCTGAACCAGAACAAACGGCTTCATATCATTTTTTTCAGGGAGAGAGAGACAGAGACAGACAGACAGACAGAGAGAGAGAGAGAGACAGACAGAGACAGACAGACACACATAGAGAGAGGGAGAGAGAGACAGAGACAGACAGACAGACAGAGAGAGAGAGAGGGAGAGAGAGACAGAGACAGAGCCAGACAGAAAGACAGACACAGAGAGAGAGAGAGGGAGAGAGAGACAGAGACAGACAGAAAGACAGACAGAGAGAGAGAGAGACACAGAGAGAGACAGAGACAGACAGACACACAGAGAGGGAGAGAGAGACTGACGTAAGCATTTGCTCATGTCACACGAATCAACACAATAATTATGAACATTACCACTGATAATAAGAAAAGTGAAAGCGTTTGTGGGGAAATGCAAAAAGAAGAAAGCGGGTGTGTGTGTGTGTGTGTGTGTGTGTGTGTGTGTGTGTGTTGGGGGTGGGGGTGGGGGGGTGGGGGGCTTGGGGGGGTTTGGGGGGGGCGGAGCTCCAAAACTTATAGAAAATATCATCTCACACACAACTTTTAGAAAAATGCTATCTCACACTCACTCTCACACTCTCCAGCATCCCACTTAACCAGTCGTTTTAAGGATTGTAACTGTAAACCTTACCACATTGTGTTTAAGAGAGCTATTCAAATGGAACTGTTGGGGCCATGAGAGTTGTCATGCAAATGAAGTGGCTGCTTAATTGTCTGAGTCCATGAATCTGGGTATTATTCTGACGTAAAGACGAAATCGAAAATATTTTCTAAAATACGGTATCATCCAACCAGCTGATTGTACAATTATTGTCTCTGGCATCAGACCACCTGGGCCACCAGTTTGCTGTGTTTCAGATGATTTATGGAATCGACAGTTTCTTCTTGGGTTATGTCCGAGTTTGAATTAATTAGTTCTGGACTTTCGATATCCACAGAAATGTCGCCAATATCAACTTGGAGTTTTGTGGCGTCAGCGCCGCTTCGAAAATATTAACGAAACGTCACTCGCCTTTTGATGTTTCCTGGACTGTTCTTTGGTCTATGTCTGACATTTTCCTAGAGTATAAACAATTCGGGGTTGTTTGTAGTATTCACATGCTTCCAAGGCCACATTTATATTTTGTAATTTTTTTGTTGTATTTGTATTTCACTACAGCGCCACCTTTTTTTTCTTTTTGTTTTGTTGTTGTTGTTGTTTTATTGTTGTATTTTTTCCTGCATGCAGTTTTATTTGTTTCTCCTATCGAAGTGGATCTTTCTACAGAATATTGCCAGGAATAACCCTTTTGTTGCCTGGGTTCTTTTACGTGCAAAAAGTGCATGCTGCACACGGGGACCTCGGTTTATCGTCTCATCCGAATGACTACCGTCCAGACCACCACTCAAGGTCTAGTGGAGGGAGAGAAAATATCGGCGGCTGAGCCGTGATTCGAACCAGCGCGCTCAGATTCTCTCGCTTCCTAGGCGGACGCGTTACCTCTAGGCCATCACTCCAAATATAAATCTATTTGATCTAATTAAACTATCACAGTGTTTCATAAGTTCTACGTATTTGCATATTTGATTTCGATATTGTTCTTGACATAAGTTTCTATGTAAATATTTTATATTCCCTTTTGTTCCCTGCACCCCTTGTCAAAACACGGTAAAGTTTGCTCCCCACTGCCAACATTCAGTCTGTTGTTGTTTTTTTCTGTTCTTTTTTTTCCATACATCTTGACGCTTGTTTAAAAAAAAATATTGAACACATTTACCGATGTATTAAAGTTTGTAATATATATATATATATATATATAATTAAAAAACACTGACATACCATTACAAATGCTGAAGACTAAGTACGGCAAGAAAATGTCCATCATATAGACGTCAGACATATATTAGGAGGCCTTCGTTAGTGTAATAGAATTAACGCTTCCTGAGTTGTTATAAAAAAAATCTATTATCTATATATATATATATATATATATATATATATATATATAATGTGGTTCGTCCGTCGGTATCGACGAGGACCAGCTAGTCATCCTGGGGGTGGGTGGGTTGGGCTCTGTGGGTGCGCAGCAGATGACTGGTCAGGCCAATCCGCGCCCGGAAGGTTCTGACGCAGTGTGGACAGGGAATGGTGGCGGCTGTCAGGGACTTGCTGGCACTGCTTTTCTTGGCCTGTCTGCGTTGCTCTGCTGCAGCGATTCTGTTGGCCTCACAGGATTTGGCGCCTTTGTGGACAGCCGAACGCCACTTTGGTCTGTCCATTGCATTCAGCTCCCATGTGTTGTGGCTGATGTTGAAGACCTTCAGAGAAGCTTTCAGAGTGTCTTTGAAGCGCTTCTTTTGACCTCCATGGGAGCGCTTGCCATGTTGGAGTTCGCCGTACAGCAGTTTCCTGGGGAGCCGGTGGTCTGGCATGCGAACTACATGGCCTGCCCAGCGCAGCTGAGCCTGCATCAAGATGGTGTAGATGCTGGGCAAGTTTGCACGAGTGAGCACCTCTGTGTCAGGGATCTTCTCTTGCCACTTTATGCCGAGAAGTTTTCTGAGGCTGGTGGTGTGGAAGTGGTTCAGCTTTTTGGCGTGGCGTGTGTAGACCGTCCATGATTCACATCCATAGAGCAGTATGGTGAGAACTATGGCCTTGTATACTTTGAGCTTCGTCTCCAGGGTGATGCCTCTCCTGTTCCAAACGTTCTTATGGAGTCTGCCGAAGGCAGCGCTGGCTTTGGCGAGTCTGGCATTCACCTCGTCGTCGATGACAACTGTGCGAGAGAGTGTACTGCCCAGGTATGTGAACTTGTCCACCGCATTCAGTCGTTGCCCGTTGATAAAGATGTTTGGTTCAACGTAAGGCTTTCCTGGAGCTGGCTGGTGCATCACCTCAGTCTTCTTTGTGCTGATTGTGAGGCCAAAGTTGTCACAGGCAGCAGAGAACTTGTCGACGCTGTGTTGCATGTCAGCTTCGGAGGCAGCGTTGAGAGCGCAGTCATCAGCAAACAGGAAGCCGTTGACGGTGTCTGTCCTCACCTTGGTTTTTGCTTGAAGCCTCCTGAGGTTGAAGAGTGAGCCATCTGTGCGGTACCTGATGTCAATGCCTACGTCAGCGTCTCTGAAGGCATCTGTCAGCATGGCTGAAAACATGAGACTGAACAGGGCGGGCCGGTGGCAAGAACACACCCTTGCTTGACTCCGTTGGAGACAGGGAATGGTTCTGAAGTCTCTCCGTTGTCTTGGACTCGGGCCAGCATCCCATCGTGTAGTTGCCGTATGATGGTGATGAAATTTCTGGGACATCCGTACTTCGCCATGATTCTCCAAAAGCCATCTCTGCTAACAGTATCGAAGGCCTTGGTCAGATCGACATAGGTGGAATAAAGGTCGGCGTTCTGTTCCTGACACTTCTCCTGGAGCTGCCTGGCAGCAAACACCATGTCGATAGTCCCGCGTTCTTTCCGGAAGCCACACTGGCTCTCTGGTAGGAGACCTTGCTCAAGGTGCGCTATGAGACGGTTGAGTAGTACTCTGGCCAGAGTCTTGCCTGCGACGGACAGCAGGGATATTCCACGATGGTTGTCACAGGCCTGACGATTTCCTGTGCGCTTGTACAGGTGTATGATGGAAGCGTCTTTGAAGTCCTGTGGAACTGCCTCATGT
>NC_134889.1:25067875-25077875 GCF_041734735.1 Babylonia areolata | reverse complement strand
CAGAACACTTCATCATTGTGTTAACTACTGACAGCCTCTGGGGTACTGTCGTCCACACCACGTGATTGGACAGAGATCCTGGGCACTGGGCACTCACACGCCAGTGGTGTTGAGAGAGAGAGAGAGAGGGTGGGGGGGGGGTGCGGGGTGCGGGGTTGATATCTGTGATCTGACATTTACCTGTGTCGGGTGACGACCGTAAATGAACATGTAGGAGAGATAGGGTTGGTAACGCATTTCTTTTTCCTTTCTTTTTCTTTTCTTTTTTTTTTACATGGCTGTCCAGGTGCAAAAAACAAACAAACAAACAAACAGACAAACAAACAAAAAACAAACAAACAAAAACAACCAAACATGCTGATGTTAACTTATGATTATATATATATTAACGTTTATTCCATTAATCTTAATATAATTCTTTTTGACTCAACCAAGGTGTGATCAACAGATGTTCAAACTCCTGAACAGATGACAAATATATTGATAGTGTAGCTGTGTTAACCCGAACGGTATAATTATTCTAAGGGGACAGTACAAAAATAATTTAGATTTACTGAATGTAAGAGTGAAGAGGCGAAAGGATAGAAAAAAAGATTAGTGCACAAGCCAGAGACATATAGAGGCCAGTCACAAAGGGTTTTTCTATTGTTTTATTTACAATAGTTCAGCAGGAAAAGAAGAAGAAGAAGAAGATAAGAAGAGAAAACAGTGTAGTAGAATGTTAGGCAGCTCACTGTGTGTGCGACACGCTCGATGTGTATTCGAGAGCTGTGCCTCAGAAAGTGACCGGCAGACGCTTACAGCTTTCAGTTCAATTTAATTCGAATTTGAATAGCCTCACGTCGCAGGAGTTATCTCCTCATGTCAATGGTTGGACACCGTCACTGCAGTGAAACTGTCGTCCGCTTTACGGCACGTGCTGTGAGTTGACTACGGTTAGCAGCGCTTTACGGCATATGATGTGAGTTGACTACGGTTAGCAGCCAGCTGAGCACTTGGCTACACTAGCATAACCCTCCATTTGTTTCTCTTCACTGCACCTTTCTTAAATCTTTGACTGATGCTAATATATACTCATAATTTTCATATACTCGCGAATGAAGGATGTCATCTCACTGAGATTATAACAAAAGGCTTACAGATGAGTATACCACCCACCATTCTTTATCACGACTTATCCCTCTTGCGATTGCATTAACTTTGTTCAGCAAGATGGACTGCAGCACTGAAAAGTTCACAAAATCTAGTGACTGCAATTCAGATTAATTTTCATTTCGTCATTGTTCACCACTCAAGGGTTTGTGCTACACACAGAGTCACTTGGATGTGCCGTCATGCACATATGTAAGTGCATGTGCCTGAAAGAGTACTGCCCTTCCATTTTCCAGCTCATGATATGAATACATGATGGCGTGCTTGCCTGCTTTTTTTTTTTTTTCCGCGGGACGGTTGGCCTTCGCCGCTTTGTTTGTCGGTCAAGTTAAGTCTTGCTGTGCTTGTGCCCCAGCGTTGATACTTCTCGTTCTCTCTCTATTGACTTCTTCCTCCACCACACGTTTATTATTCATTTTCCTCAGTTTATTTATATCTTAGCTTAGTTTTGTTCAAAACTCATGTATGATCACGTCTTAACTTCCAGTTATGACGGGCGCAATAGCCGAGTGGTTAAAGCGTTGGACTTTCAATCTGAGGGTCCCGGGTTCGAATCACGGTAACGGCGCCTGGTGGGTAAAGGGTGGAGATTTTTACGATCTCCCAGGTCAACATATGTGCAGACCTGCTAGTGCCTGAACCCCCTTCGTGTGTATAAGCACGCAGAAGATCAAATACGCACGTTAAAGATCCTGTAACCCATGTCAGTGATCGGTGGGTTATGGAGACACGAAAATACCCAGCATGCATGAACCACGACAGAGTCATCGGCAAGTCGATGTTGGTCGTGTAACGGAAAGAAGAAGAAGAAGATGACAACATCCGTCACATATTCAGTATGTACATGTGTCTCAACGACAAAGACAAACCCAGGAAACAAAATCGCTCACAGTGACAGAACACAGCTGGAGGTAAGCCAACACACGATCAGAAGCTGATTGAATTTGTCCATCGATTTCCCGCTGTTGACCTGGGTCACTGGCCCGCTGACCGTGGTCGCTTGTAAGTGACAGGCCGGTCGGCCAAGACCTTTCACGTTCACACACACACACACACACACACCACACACACACACACACCGCCAGAGGCGCGTGCCAGAGGAAAAGGGCACTGGCTGTGTTGGCTGTTCTTTCCACCTCCCGCTGATGTTTGTTCAGTGTTAGGTTCCACTGCACCACCACTCTCGTGAGAGCTCCGGCTATGTTTCGGAAGTGACTGATGACGATGTGGAGGAGGAAGAGGAAGAGGGCGTGTGCGCATGCGTATAGGTGTTTACTAGTTCATCAACACAGCGTCTGTTAAGTCAAAGCAATGCTAGGGGTGTTGGAAGAATATATGCTGTGTTGTTGCCAAGCCAAGCCAGCCCACGTTGTGGTGGTGGTATGTGTGCATTGAGATCCTACCATAAGCATGGCACAAAACATCAGCCTAATTTTTTTAGACAGACAGACAGACAGACACACACACACACACACACACACACACACACACACACACACACACACACACACACACACACACACACATTAAGCAGATCAGCAAAAAAGCATTCGAATATCACAAAAAAAAGAAGAAGAAATACACATAATAGAAGAGCAATTAAATGACTTGGAGCGAAGAAATAGAAACAAATGCAAATAGTAAACAGAAGGAAAAAAAAAAGAAAAAAAAAATGAGAGCACGATGACAAACTACTGTATGACACAGCAACCAACCAACCAACCTCAATGCTTCCAACCCCCCCCCCCACCCCCTCCTCCCCTTACCCCCTCCCCTTTCACGATTTCACTCACCACCACTGCGGCCACTCCTTTAAAACAGAACAAAACAAATAATTATGATAATAATGTATGAGAGGAAATGAAGACAGAGAAAAAAAAATACAACATATGAACATTACAGTTTGGATACAAAGTGAGAGAAAGAGACAGAGAGAGAGGGGGAGGGACGGAGAGACAGACAGACAGATAGACAGACATACAGACATACACACACACACACACACACACACACACACACACACACACAGGGAGGGAAGGACGGAGAGACAGACAGACAGACAGACAGACACACACACACACACACACACACACACACACACACACACACACACAGAGAGAGAGAGAGAGAGAGAGAGAGAGAGAGAGAGAGAGAGAGAGAGAGAGAGAGAAGACAAGACAAAACAAAATTCGTTATTTCGAGGATAATAGATAAACACTGGTGTGCTTTTTTTTACATCCAGTCCCCGCCCTGAATAGGGTCAACACTACACAACGCTAAATAAAATTAAAGCATGGTGTTGGTAGAAATACAAAACAGAGGGGGGGGGGGGTAGAAAGAAAGAAAGAAAGACAGAGACAGAGATAGACACACACACAAACACAGAGACAGACAGACAGACAGACAGAGAGAGACAGAGAAGTAACACAGATGTTGATTAGAACACGGGGTTAGCACGAAGCAGTTAGCCATACGTTTTGAAAGTGACGCAGTCAACTTTGTAACGTATTCTTTCAAGAGACTGAAAGCCAGTGCAGTTGTTTGTTTTTTTTTCCCAAAAGAACAGGAGAAGTAAACTTGTGTTGTATTGTATTGTATTGTACTGTACTGTATTGTATTGTATTGCATTGCGTTGTGTTGTGTTGTGTGTATGACAGTCGGTCGTAAATTGCATTGCAGTATTGCATTGGATTGTCTTGTATTTGATTGCATCGCATCAGATCACATCGTATCGTATCAAATATTGTATCGCATTGTTGTGTTGTTTTGTGTTGTGTTGTGTTGTGTTGTGTTGCTTTGCTTTGCATTGCATTACATTACATTACATTATATTACATTGTATTGTATTGTGTTGTATTGTATTGTTTTATTTTGTTATGTTTTTATCACAATAGATTTCTCTGTGTGAAATTCGGTCTGCTCTCCATGGGGAGAGCGCGCTCCTGCAGCGCAGCGCCACACACACACACACACACACACACACACACACACACACACACACACACACTTTTACCCCCCATGCCCCTCCCACAACCCCTACCCCCACGGTTTTTGTTTGTTTGTTTGTTTGTGTTTTTTTTGTCGTCTAATATCACTTCAAGTGGAAAGACGTTAAACTGAAGACGAACGAACACACACACACACACACACACACACACACACACACACACACACATATATATATATATATATATATATATATATATATAAATATAAATATATATATATATATAATTGTGTGTGTGTGTTTATTATGTGTGTGTGTGTGTGTGTGTGTGTGTGTGTGTGTGTGTGTGTGTGTGTGTGTGTGTGTGTGTGTGTGTGTGTGTGTGTGTTTTCTGTCCGCCAGTGCATTTGTTAGCTTTATATATAAAAGCGGGTTTGTTTGTTTTTTTCCCAACATAATTTAGCCAGGACTAACCCTTTTGTTGCCTGTGGGGGTCTTTTACGTGCGCTGAATGCACGCTGCCCAAAAGCACCTCGGTTTTACCGTCTCTTTCGAAAGACTACGTGCAGCAGCGTTCTGTCCCTTTCTGGAGTGGTTTCAACCAGTTATCATGTAAAGGATTTCAGCAGTCTAGTCTTGACTAAATTACGGAAAATATAGACGGTTTTTTTTACATCTGACGTCTTTCCCTCACACGCGACAACTCACGAACAGCAAAATACTAGCGTCACTTACTAAGCGGGACGGGACATGATTGATATACAGTAACAAAGATGAAGGAGATGGACGAAATGTCTGTACAAGAGATTCCCAGGACATTTCCTTCTCACTCGTACATCATTTACACAGGCGTTCTGCCGCGCACTTACGAACATGTGCGAAAAATAAAACACATACACACACACACACATACACACACACACTCACACAGACGCACAGACACGCTCACACACGCACAGACACGCACACACATTGGGAGAAAAGATAGAGACAGACAGAGATGGTGAAACAGAGGCACAGAGAGAGGACGACACAGACAGAGAGTCAGACACAGACAGAGAGGCGCGCACACACACACACACACACACACACACACACACACACACACACACACACACACACACAGAGAGAGAGAGAGAGAGAGAGAAGAACACACATAAAGAGAACCAAAAAAAAAAAAAGTCCTGTTTAAAACATCATACCAGATATAGCAAAAAAAAAAAAACGATGCTACCCCCTCCTCCCCCCTCCCACCACCACCAGCAACATCTTCTCCCCTCCCCCTCCAACCACCACCACCACCACCCTCTCCCCTCTCCCCCTACACCCCTAAAAACCCAACTGAATCATCTTGGAGTTTAGCAGCAGATAGCAGAAGTGAAAAAAAAACAAAACAAAAAACCTTCATGTGAGAGACACGGGGCGAGGTGGTGTGTGTGTGTGTGTGGGAGGGGGGGGGGGGGTGGGGGGGGGGGTGGAGGGCAGGGGGGGGGGGAAGGAACAAAATCTCAACACCACAGGATAGCATCATTTTTCTTCAGACTCCCAAATGGCCTCAGCTGAGGATAGAGGAGAGACTTTTTGGAACCATGTGAGTTAGGGAAAAGATGAATCAGAAAACCGGAGGAGGAGGAGGAGGAGGAGCAAGATAGCCAGCAGACTAGCTTAGCTAGTCTCTCGCCGTCTCTTCACGGAGGCTTCATGGCGAGCGACAGAGAGATAGTCCCCCCCCATACGCTATGTTTGTTCGTCCATGCTGAATCACACACACATACTCTGAGCGATAACGCGCGAACTTACCAGTAACGATTTAAACTAATCTACCACTCGACCAATAAAGGAATCATCCCAGAGAGCAATCGTGGAAAGAATGAAAGAAAGAAAGAAGGAATGAAAGAAAGAAAGAATGAAAGAAAAGAAAAAAAAAGAGAGATAAAAGAGAAGAAAGCAAAGAAGAAATTTTAAAAGGGGAGAAAGAAAGAAAGAAAAAAAAGAATAAATGAAGCAAAGGGAAGAAGAAAGAAATAAAATTGAAAGAAAAGAAAAAAAAAGAAAGAAAGAAGGAAATTATAGCAAGAAGAGAAAAAATGAAAAGAGAGAAAGAACAACAGAGAAACAGAAAACAAGGAGAAAAAAAAAAGAATACAAAAAAAAAAAAAGGAAATAAAGAAATACAGAATTTACGAAAGGTAGAAGAATGAAAAAATAAAAACGAAAATGAGGGAAGGACAGGAGAGGAAAAGAAGGAAGAAAGAAAAAACAAACAAACAAACAAACAAAAAACGTAGCATAGCAGAAAGGAAGGGAAGAATGAAAACAAAAGAAAAGAACAGAAAGAAAGGAAGGAAGGACAGAATGAAAGAAAGAAAGAAAGAAGAGAGGACAGACAGAAAGAAAGAAAGAAAGAAAAGAGGACAAAAAGAAAGAAAGAAAGAAAGAAAAGAGGACAGAAAGAAAGAACGAAAAGAAAGAAAGAAAGAAAGAAACAAGGACAGACAGAAAGAAAGAAAAGAGGACAGAAAGAAAGAAAGAAAAGAGGACAGAAGGAAAGAAAGAAGAGAGGACAGAAAGAAAGGAAGAAAGAAAGAAAAGAGGACAGAAGGAAAGAAAGAAGAGAGGACAGAAAGAAAGGAAGAAAGAAAGAAAGAAGAGAGGACAGAAAGATAGAAAGAAAAGAGGACAGAAAGAAAGAAAGAAGAGAGGACAGAAAGATAGAAAGAAAGAAGAGAGGACAGAAAGATAGAAAGAAAGAAGAGAGGACAGAAAGAAAGAAAGAAAAGAGGACAGAAAGAAAGGAAGAAAGAAAGAAAAGAGGACAGATTGAAAGAAAGAAAAGAGGACAGATTGAAAGAAAAGAGGACAGAAAGAAAGAAAGAAAAGAGGACAGATTGAAAGAAAGAAAAGAGGACAGATTGAAATAAAAGAGGACATACAGAAAGAAAGAAAGAAAGAAAAGAGGACAGAAAGAAAGAAAGAAAAGAGGACAGATAGAAAGAAAGAAAAGAGGACAGATTGAAAGAAAGGAGCACAGAAAGAAAGAAAGAAGAGAGGACATATTGAAGGAAAGAAAAGAGGACAGATTGAAATAAAATAGGACAGAAAGAAAAGAGGACAGAAAGAAAGAAAGAAAGAAGAGAGAACAGAAAGAAAGAAAGAAAGAAGAGAGGACAGAAAGAAAGAAAGAAAAGAGGACAGATTGAAATAAAGGAGCACAGAAAGAAAGAAAGAAGAGAGGACAGAAAGAAAGAAAGAGAAGAGGACAGAAAGAAAGAAAGAAAGAAGACAGGACAGAAAGAAAGAAAGAAAGAAAGAAGACAGGACAGAAAGAAAGAAAGAAGAGAGGACAGACAGAAAGAAAGAAAGAAAGAAGACAGGACAGAAAGAAAGAAAGAAAGAAAGAAGACAGGACAGAAAGAAAGAAAGAAAAGAGGACAGACAGAAAGAAAGAAAGAAGAGAGGACAGACAGAAAGAAAGAAAGAAGAGAGGACAGAAAGAAAGAAAGAAAGAAAGAAAGAAAAGAGGACAGAAAGAAAGAAGAGAGGACAGACAGAAAGAAAGAAGAGAGGACAGAAAGAAAGAAAGAAAGAAAAGAGGACAGACAGAAAGAAAGAAAAGAGGACAGAAAGAAAGAAAGAAAGAAAAGAGGACAGACAGAAAGAAAGAAAAGAGGACAGAAAGAAAGAAAGAAAGAAGAGAGGACAGAAAGAAAGAAAGAAAAGAGGACAGACAGAAAGAAAGAAAGAAAAGAGGACAGACAGAAAGAAAGAAAAGAGGACAGAAAGAAAGAAAGAAAAGAGGACAGAAAGAAAGAAGAGAGGACAGAAAGAAAGAAGAGAGGACAGACAGAAAGAAAGAAGAGAGGACAGAAAGAAAGGAAGAAGAGAGGACAGAAAGAAAGGAAGAAAGAAAGAAGAGAGGACAGAAAGAAAGAAAGAAAAGAGGACAGAAAGAAAGGAAGAAAGAAAGAAAAGAGGACAGACAGAAAGAAAGAAGAGAGGACAGAAAGAAAGAAAGAAAAGAGGACAGAAAGAAAGGAAGAAAGAAAGAAAAGAGGACAGACAGAAAGAAAGAAGAGAGGACAGAAAGAAAGAAAGAAAAGAGAACAGAAAGAAAGAAAGAAAAGAGGACAGACAGAAAGAAAGAAGAGAGGACAGAAAGAAAGAAAGAAAAAAGGACAGAAAGAAAGAAAGAAAAGAGGACAGACAGAAAGAAAGAAAAGAGGACAGAAAGAAAGAAAGAAAGAAAGAAAGAAAGAAAGAAAGAAAGAAGAGAGGACAGAAAGAAAGAAAGAAAGAAAGAAGAGAGGACAGAAAGAAAGAAAAGAGGACAGAAAGAAAGAAAGAAAGAAAGAAAGAAAGAAAGAAAGAAAAGAGGACAGACAGACAGAAAGAAAAGAGGACAGAAAGAAAGAAAAGAGGACAGAAAGAAAGAAAGAAAGAAAGAAAGAAAGAAAGAAAAGAGGACAGACAGAAAGAAAGAAAAGAGGACAGAAAGAAAGAACGAAAAGAAAGAAAGAAAGAAAGAAAGAAAGAAAGAAAGAACTCAGTTCAGTTTCTCAAAGAGGCGTCACTGCGTTCGGACAAATCCATACACGCTTCACCACATCTGCTAGGCAGAAAGAATGCCTGACCAACAGCGTAGGTCAATGCGCTTTGTCAGGCCTTGAGCGGGGGCCGGGGGGGGTGGGGGGGGGCTCATTATTTGTTAATTTCCAGTTGATAAACCACCGAGGCAACCATGTGTGTGTTCTGTATTGTCCATGTGTTCTGTGTGGCTTGTTCAGGATTAAAGAGGCTATGCCAGTCTTGAATAAAAGCTGATTTGTGTTTGCACAATTCTTCTGTCTTTGCTGTTGTGTGTACATGTCAAATGATTGGTATAAGGACAGGCTCGGCGCTTCTTTTTTTTTTTTTTTTTTTTTTTTTTTTTTTTTTTTTTGAGGAAGTGTCTGGGTTTGTTCCAATGTACCTTTTATTTACCTGTGTGCTAGCTGAATCGGTAGCGTAAAACATCACTGACTTGAAGTTTTGTACCTTGTGTAATGGAGAGAGTCAACACTCTTTACTATTTGTTAAATAAATGGATAAATCATTAAATAAACGAAAAAATGGATAAATGAATACATGAGCAAATAGATAAATAGATGAATAAATAAACGAATAAATGAATAACAAAATGAATATATAAGAAATATAAACAAAAGAACAAGGGAAAGAAAAACAAAGAAGAAAGAAAAGAAATGAAAAAGAAACGAGTGTTCTGAACGACGGCAAACTGTGTCAGCCAGATAGTTAAAAACTCATTATATATATTTTGTTTTACTGTAGTGTTTGTTTGCTCGCTCAAGAAAGGCAATTTTGTGGAGAAAATATTACCTCTCTCTCTCTGAGTGCTCCTTCCCCTCCCTCTGTGTGTGTGTGTGTGTGTATCTGTCTGTCTCCCTGTGTCTGTGTTTATTTGTGTGTCTGCTTGTGTCTGATCATGCAAATTTATACACGCATGCGTATGCTCGTGAATGCTAATATATGTGTGAGATCGCACATAATGTGTGTGTGTATGATTCAATTGATGTTCCAAATAATGTTTTCTTGTTCTGAAATGTTTGAAGCAAACAAACACAAAAGAGAGTGCCATAATGAGAAAAAGGAGGAGGGAGGGGTGAAGGAGGAGAGGGGAGGAGGTGGGGGATGTAGGGAGAGTTGGGGGGGAAAGGGGGGGGGGCACATAGGTAGGTGTGTGGAGTGAGGGGAGGGAGCGGGGAGGGTGAGGGAGGGGGGTGGGTGTAGGGAGGATATTTTGTAAACGCCATGACATAGTGACCTTGCTATATACCCATATACGCACTGGTCAGGCTCTGTGTGTGTGTGTGTGTGTGTGTGTGTGTGTGTTTGTGAGCGTAT
>NC_134889.1:25060375-25062875 GCF_041734735.1 Babylonia areolata | reverse complement strand
AAAACAAAACAAAACAAAGCAAAGCAAAGCAAAGCAAAACAAACAAAACGAAACAAAAGGAAGCAAAGCAAAGCAAAGCAAAACAAACAAAAAGAACAACACCGAAATAAATGTGGATTCTATCCTAAACAACGTGATGATAAAAGTCTGGATCGGAAGCAAAAGGAATGAATTTCCACCACTTCAGACAACAACGTGAAGATATTTTTTTTAAGATAGATAATCTGATGACATGGGAAAAACAAAACATTCAGAGCCCTAAAGAAGTATTCGTGGAGCATACATAAACAAGAGAGGCAAGGCCTTCAAGATTCACTTGTGATAAATTAAGTCCCCTAGCATTAATTACAGAGTAATTTCCCTTTTTTTACTATCTGCACCAAAACGTTTGCAAAATAAATAAAAATTCCATGCTTAGCAAAAGAAGTTCCTGTTTGAACAAAAAATGATAATAATGACTGCTCTTGTTGTTGGGTCAGAGTAAGAGGTCAGAGTGCCAAGTTTAGAGAATACAAAAAAATATAAATATAACAGTAAATGCAGTTTGCATATAGTTAGGCTTCTTTTTAAAATTTTTTGTGCCCATCCCAGAGGTGCAATATTGTTTAAAACAAGATGACTGGAAAGAACTGAATTTTTTCCTATTTTTATGCCAAATTTGGTGTCAACTGACAAAGTATTTGCAGAGAAAATGTCAATGTTAAAGTTTACCACGGACACACAGACACACGGACACACACACACACACACACACACACACACACACAACCGAACACCGGGTTAAAACATAGACTCACTTTGTTTACACAAGTGAGTAAAAAAAAAACAAAAACACCCAAAAACGCTATAGGATGGGTGTAAGAAATTGCCACAGTTAGGGGGAAGGCGGGTTGGGATGGGGGGTGCGGTGGGGGGGGGGGAAACAATATGGTTGTCCGATACGATAAACATACTTCACCACGTTCTTGGTACTCCTCCTCTTTGGCTGACAACGTGTGATGCTGCTACCATGATGTCAGTGAAATGTTGGCCTCGCGGTACACTCGTCTGACAAGAAAAGCGAGAGAATCTGAGCACACTGCTTCGAATCCATCCTTCACTGTTGCCAGTATTTTCTCCTCCTCGAATACACCTTGAAAGGTGGTCTGGACGCTAGTCATTGAGACGATGGACCGAGGTCTCGTGTAAAGCATGCGCACGTAAAAGAACCGTAAAAGAGTACGATGTACAGGTCAAAGGGAAATAGGTCCGTAGCGCTGCATACACAGCAGTACAGTGTTGTTTGTCTTGCAGTGCTGAAAAAAACAGTCAGCAAACACACGGGTTTATTAAAAGGGGTGTTTTGAACAGCCGAGAAAAAGTTTATCAAGAGTGAGGGATAAGACTAGTCCTACAGTTTGTACAGAGGACACACGCACACACACACACACACACACACACACACACACACATCTATATATATATATATATATATATATATATATATATATATATATATATAGATATATATAGATATATAAGAGAGAGAGAGAGAGAGGGGGAGGGGGGTGAGTGCGATAGAGAGAAGGGGGTGGGGGTACGTTGGGTTGGTGGGGGAAGAGAATGAGAGGGAATGGGAGAGAACAGGAGAGAGAGAAAGGGGGCTGGGGGCGGGGGCGGGGGCAGAAAGACAGTGAAAGAAAGAAAGAAAGAAAGAAAGAAAGAGAAGGATACAAAATTAGAGAGAGAAAAAAAAAAGCGAGAGGGACACACAGACACGCGTATACACGAGTTTCTCTCTCTCTCTCTCTCTCTCTCTCTCTCTCTCTCTCTCTCTCTGTCTCTGTGTGTGTTCTTGCGCGAGCGTGTGTGCTGGCAATCAAGGCACCCGCCCACCTCCATAATCCACACACATCCCACACACCCTACACCCCACTTTTTTTTTTTTAACCCCCACAACCACATTGCCATCTGGGGTGTGGCCAAACATCACCATTTCTTTCTATCAATACATCTCCCCCCACTTGTCACGCGCCCCCCACCCCCTCCCCACTCCCCGCCACACACACCCCACTCTCACACCCCCTGACCCAAGCAATCCATAGTCATATGCAAACACGATCAACCTCCCTCGCCGCCCGCCCCTCCCCCCCTCTCTCTCTCTCCTCCCACGCCCTCTTTCCCCCCCCCCTCTCTCTTTCTCTTCCTATACCCTTCTCTTTCTCTCCCTCTCTTTCTTTCTGTCTTCCCCCTCTTCTCCGCCCCCACACCCCACCCCTTCTCTCCTTCTCTCTCTCTCTCTCTCTCTCTCTCTCTCTCTCCCCATCTCCTTATCTCTCTCTATCTCTCTCCCTCTCTCTCTCTCTCCCCATCTCCTTGTCTCTCTCTATCTCTCTCACTCCCTATCACCCCCTATCTCTTCCCATCTTCTCTCTCTCTCTCTCTCTCCCCATCTCCTTGTCTCTCTCTATCTCTCTCACTCCCTATCACCCCCTATCTCTTCCCATCTTCTCTCTCTCTC
>NC_134889.1:25050375-25055375 GCF_041734735.1 Babylonia areolata | reverse complement strand
TTAAAAGCAAGGGGAAAAACCAAAAAAAATTAACAACCCCAAAAACCCACCTCCCCCTGCTAAAAACCCTTTCCTCCCTTTCCGTTTTTGGGGGGCCTACGGGAGGGGGTTGGGTTTAAACCAACACCTGCCTAAAAGAAAACCTCCTAAAATTAGAAAAAATTTCCCAAAAATGGAAGCTATGGGGCTGACCCTTTGGGAAACCCAACAAAAAGGGAAAACCCCCCACAAAAAACCATGCCGGGGAAAACCTTTGACCTTCCCTTTCTTGCAGGCCCAAAAACAAGATTAAAACAGGTCAAGACCTACTTAAAAAAAGCTTTTAAAAAAACCCTAAAACCCACTCCCAAGGGACGCAGTCAAAAAACCAAAAGGCAAACCGTCTGGGACGGGGAAAAATTCAGGGAAAGGGGCCAAGCTAGAAGACACAACCCAAAGGGGGTTTAGGTTGGGGGCCGACTTCAAGATGAAAGAAAAAAAAAAGGGGGGGGAAAAAAAAAAACCCCGGAAAAACCCAAAACCCTAAATCTATTCAACAAGGTCATTTAAACCCATTTCTGGGAAGGGGTTTTTCGGGAATGGGCCAAAGGGGGCAAAAACCTAAATGGGGAAAGTTAGGTTTTTTTTAAAAAAAAAAACCAAACAAGAAGGACATAAACATTTTACACAGATGGCCTCAGTCACCAAAAGACCAGTCTGGCCTGGGGATTCACTGAGAAACAAAATGGAAAAACAATTTGGGAAGAGAATGCTGCTACTACAAGGTCACAACCTCCAGCCTAACGATGAAGTTGAAGCTGTGACACATGCCCTCCAGTGGCTATCGTCCCTTCCATACGCCCGGAAACCAACATGCCATGATTCTAACCGACTCAATGAACCTCATACAGAAAATTGAAAACGAATGGAAGCCCCAGAGTGGCATAACGCAATGCGCAACTTTCAGATTAAAAAACTCCACATGGTCATACTGCCCGGGACATGCAGGTGTTAAGGAAATGAGCGAGCTGACAGACTTGCTGGTAACGCAACACCAACGAGCGGCCTACATCTAGGAAAATCGGAAATCCTCAGAAAAGTCAAGAATACCAAAAAGAACAGGTACAAGGCCATCACACCATCGATCGCCTCAAAGAAATAGAAGCAGAGAGAGGGAGCGGCCGCAAATCTAACATGAAAGGTAGAGCACGATGCTTTGCAAATCAAACAAATATCGGCCATCATTTCCAAACCAACATTGCGCAAATTTCTTCAAAACGGAACAGAGTCTCTGTGGGCCTTTCCACACACAATAGACCGAGCAACACACTAGACGCCACGTTCTTGGCATCAGAGATCTTTTCCCATCCCTCTTGCGGCCAGTCTGTGGCGGCTGTGTGTGTTTGTGTGTATGTGTGCTTTTGAGTGCGTTTGTGAATGCGCGAGAGTGAAACTGTACACAAGTGTCAGGAGAGATAGTGTTACGTGTGTGTGTGTGTGTGTGTGTGTGTGTGTGTGTGTGTGTGTGTGTGTGTGTGTGAGGGGTGAGGTGGGAGTGCAGGGGGAGGTGGGTAGAGGATGAGGTATGTGAGTGTAAGCATGCCTACACTGTGGGAGCAACAGGATATTGGAACGTGTATATATATATATATATAGATATATATATATATCTTTGTATGTACGTGTGTGGGGTTGGGGGTGGGAGATATGGGCGTATGTGTGTGTGCTTGTACAAGTAAGTGTTCATCTCTGTGAGTGTGTGTGTGTGTGTGTGTGTGTGTTGGAGCTCATGTACGTTTTATGTATTTGAC
Source organism: Babylonia areolata (assembly GCF_041734735.1). Lineage (NCBI taxonomy): Eukaryota > Metazoa > Mollusca > Gastropoda > Neogastropoda > Buccinidae > Babylonia > Babylonia areolata. The sequence goes on along the minus strand of NC_134889.1, from coordinate 25,053,585 downwards.
TGTGCTTTCATATGTGCTTGTACAAGTAAGTGTTCATCTCTGTGAGTGTGTGTTTGTGTTTGTGTGTGTGTGGTGTGTGCCGTGGAAGCTGCGATACTTAGACTAGAAATGAGTGTGTGGAGGAGGGGGGTAGAGGAGGTGCACGGGTAATGCGTGTGTGTGTGTGTGTGTTGGAGCTCATGTACGTTTATATGTATTTGACTGTGCTTTCATATATGTGAAACTGCATGTCTGGTGCATTTCTGTTAGTGCATGTGTGGTGTATGTGTGAATGTGTGTCTTCTTTTTTTACATTTATTTGCTTATTTATCACCATTGTTGTCTTATTTATTTATTATTTATGTTTTATTATTATCATTTTATTAGTATTACTAATATTATTACTACTACCTTTTTCTATATTATAATTATTATTTATTTATTTATTTATTTATTTATGCAAGCTTATCTATTATTTATTCCCCCGTTTTTTTTTTGTTTGTTTTTTTTTTGTTTTGTTTTTTTGTGTGTGTGTTTTTTTGGTTTTTTTTGGGGTTTTTTTTGTTTTTTTGTTTTTTTCCCAAGCCTGACTAAGCGCGTTGGGTTACGCTGCTGGTCAGGCATCTGCTTGGCAGATGTGGTGTAGCGTATATGGTTTTGTCCGAACGCAGTGACGCCTCCTTGAGCTACTGAAACTGAAACTGAAACTGTTGTGTGTGTGTGTGTGTGTGTGTGTGTGGTGTGTGTGTGTGGTGTTAGTGTGTGTGTGTGTGTGTGTGCGTGTGTGTGTTACTCGCTTCCGTTCCGTACAGATGTGAGCGATGTTGTGTCTCTCAGTTTGACGCTGTGTTATACTCGTACATTATACATGTATTAAGTATTAAGTACAACTACATTTATATGCGTACATGTTTGTGTGTCTCTTAGAACAACGGCAGATGTGTAAGTCGGACAAAGTGCTAATATCTTCACCGTTGGAAAATAAAGATTCATTCATTCATTCATTCTCTCTCTCCTCTCTCTCTCTCTCTCTCTCTCTGTCTGTCTGTCTGTCTGTCTGTCTGTCTGTTTCTCTTCCCCACCCCCACCCCCACCTCTCTCTCATTGTGCGTGCATGCGTGCATGCGTGCGTGCGTTAGATATGAAAACATCACCTTCTCTTTGAACTTTGGAGCTTTGCCATTAATTAGTGGCGAACTTCATTTTCACTTTATGTCATACCTTGACCCAAAGATAAGTCACAGTTCCGAGACCCACGTACACAATCACACGCACGCACACACACACACACACACACACACACACACACACACACACACTGCCCACCACACCCCACCTCCCACCCCTCACCACCCCCACCCCCACACACGCCTAACCACCAACATAAACCAACACACATATTCAGGGTGAGAGAGAGAGAGAGAGAGAGAGAGAGAGAGAGAGAGAGAGAGAGAGAGAGAGAAACTCTCCCCAAAAAACAGAAACACACACACACACACCAAAGACAAGGAATGCCATTTCTCTGTCACTAATTTTCGCACGTGGTGCTCGTGACAAACAGCACCAAAAGGGGTCAGCCTCTATAATGACCGTGACAGCGCTTGTCAACCCCCCTCACTCTCACCTCTCAACTTTCACCTCTCACTCCCGCGCGGCTCAAATTGCCGCCTCAGTCGCAGCACTGCCCTTTTGGTCTCAATTGGCCTCCCCTTGCATTTGTCTCCCTTTCTCTTCCGGTGTTTGGTGGTCGTCAGAGGAAAGTGGATAATGGCGGATGTTTAGAGCTTGTTTCCACTGCTTCTCTCCGTGGAGATGCAAGAGTTCATCCTTTTGAAATGTCCAGTGAGCAGCACTGGCTTGTAAAAGATAGGCTATAGCTTCTTTCTTCTTCTTCTTCTTCCACTTCAGCAAATGGTTTTAGATTTTCCTTCACTATCCGAGACCAGGTTGCAACTATAATCAGCCTTATCTTATCGGTCAAATCCTGAGATGTGGGGTTTGTGTGTGTGTGTGTGTGTGTGTGTGTGTGTGTGTGTGTGTGTGTGTGTGTGTGTGCATATAACCGAGACCTTCAAGCATCCTTTATTACCAAATCTTCGGATATCTAGCAGGTAGGGTTTATCTATCTATCTATCTATCTATCTATCTATCTATCTGTCTGTCTATCTATCTATCTATCTATCTATATCAAACTGAGATCTTAATGCATCCCATATTACCAAATCTTCGGATAAATATTGAACGGTCTTGAAACATGCTTTATATATAATGACACCTTTACTGGTAATTGCTTTTTTTTTCTATTGTATTGAAGTACATTTCTAATGTTTGGATAACTCGCTTTCTGGGTGTGAAAGCTTTTATTTATTTTTTTAACTTTTTTTTTCTTGTCATGATGAAAGAAGGGTCACCGTTTGAATGGTTAGTGTGCTCTGCCCGTTTGTACGGAAAATCCTTACAATCAGAAGTCAAGAATCTGAATGTACACATATTCTTTTCTATCTTTGTACTATTGTATACATGTGTGCTTTTTAATGCCGACAAAAGATTCGGTTCAAAACTGTTGACATTTTTTTCCCCCCTATGACACGAGAAAGTTACACGTAGCTGGTGATGTTTCCATTACGCAGTACGCGCCTTGACAATGATAATGGAGAAACAACGTTAACAGTTTCAGTTTCAGTAGCTCAAGGAGGCGTCACTGCGTTCGGACAAATCCATATACGCTACACCACATCTGCCAAGCAGATGCCTGGCCAGCAGCGTAACCCAACGCGCTTAGTCAGGCCTTGAGAAAAGAAACGCCCAATGTGGGGCTCGACCCTGGGATTAAGAGTCCCATGCACTACCGTTACCAATGCTGATACGGCAAAACAAGCAAGGCATTTTAACTCAGAGCATACGCCCCTCCCCCATCAAACAAACAAACAAACAAACAAATGAATGAATGAATAAATGAATAGATAGATGAATGAATAAACAAATAAATGAATAAATAAGTAAAAGAGAGAACGATAAATGAAAATGATTAAAAAAAAGGGGGGGGGGGAAGAAATTACAGAAAACTCCCACGTAAAAGGCCTTCAGACATGAATGAAACAGAATACAAAGTCCGTGTGGTTGTTTGTTTTTTTTTTCTTTCTTTTGTTTTTTTTTTGTTTTTTTTTTTAATACGACGTATAACGTAGTGGTTTCTAGGCCTGTTTGAATAAAGCGCGACATTTTGAAGCT
>NC_134889.1:25010375-25040375 GCF_041734735.1 Babylonia areolata | reverse complement strand
GCAACAACGAAAAAAAAACAAACAACAACAACTGATGGCTGTTTTCATTACAATACTTTAAACAACAACAACAGCAGCAGCAGCAGCAGCAACAACAACAACAACAACGACGACGACGACGACGACAACAACAACAAAATGAAGAAGACAGAAAAACAGAAAGAAAAAAAAAGCTGATGGTTGTTTTCGTTTCAATGGTTTTATTCAAAGTTACTTTAAATGTAAACACACACACACACACACACACACACACACACACACACACACACACACACACACACTACCCCCCTTCCCCACCCCCCAATGCATCCTGGAAACACACCTCCCTCCCTCTCGTCCGTTTTTATCTCCACAACTGGTCACAGGGTTGTCAGTGGGAGGCGGGGGGGGGGGGGGGGGGGAGGAGAGAGAGAGAGAGAGAGAGAGAGAGAGAGAGAGAGAGACACACACACACACACACACACAGGTACTGGAGGTACTGCACTATATAAGTCTGCATATTATTATAATTATCATCATCATTATTATCATTATTATTGTCAATAATTATTATTGTTATCATTATTAAATTTTACCTGGCGATGCTGTTGTCGTTTGAAACATTTTTTTGTTGTTGAAATGTTACATGCTAGGCTTGTTTCCTGGAAGCAGGATTCTGTATCTGCAGAGAGGGTCTTTTTCTCTGGTTAACGGTGCCTCCTTTAGTTTTACGAGGATTTAACGATGCATGAAGATAATCTGGCGTAGATGTTCAGTCTGCTACACGCCGCCTTGATGACAGATGTGCTCGGTAACTTGTAGTAACGTCTTCTTCGGCTAGGAAATTTTGCAAGAGAGAGAAAGAGATAGAGACTGAGAGAGAGAGAGACGCACACACAGAAGGGGAGAGGGACACACACACACACACACACACACACACACACACACACACACACACACACACACACACACACACACACACACACACACACACAGAATGGAATGGAATTTTTGTTTAATGTCCCGTCACACATATCGGTGATTGAAGACATTTTGTTAAAGTATTTATGAATACATCTGAGTATTATCGGTTAGAAGGGGTTGGAGATGTTGATGAATAGAGGGTTGGGGGAAACTGGGCAAATGAGGGTAAAAATGTGGGTGAAATTTGGAAGAAAAACAAAACAAACAAAAAAAAACCCCTCTAAATACAGTTACAGGAAATTACTTAAAGGACTTCGTAAAAGAGAAGTCGTTAAAGAGAGAGAGAGAGAGAGAGAGAGAGAGAGAGAGAGAGAGAGAGAGAGCACAGAGAGGGAGAGAATGGCAACGATGATGACAGAGAGTGTGTGTGTATGTGTGAGTATGTATGTATATAGTAGTAGTAGTCTTCAGTTTAACGTCTTCCACTTTAAGTGATATTAGATGGGGGGAAAAAAAGGGGGGGGGGAGGGCGGAGCGTGGTGGTGGGAACGGTATTGGGCAGAGGGTGATGAATGATGTGTGTATGTGTGTGTGTGTGTGTGTGTGTGTGTGTGTGTGTGTGTGTGTGTGTGTGTGGTGGGGAAAGATACAGGGGATTGGAAAAAAATAATACATCGAAGAAGGAATCCCCAGCTATTCTTAGCCACTGTCCTCTCTGTGTTTATACCACAAGGGAATTTTGTACTCTAATTTGACTGGTGGTGAAAGGGTTAAATACACATAATTAACTCTCTCCATACGAACGGCGAAAGAGACGACGTTAACAGCGTTTCGGTCCAATTACCATCATCAAAATATTGCAAGCAGAAGGCTCTTATACTGAAGAGGTGAATGTTGACATAGAATACCACAGTTCTGACGACGTAAGCTAAAGGTTGGGTTATTCAGACACCCACTGGACATCCGAGTGGTCTGTGTAGAGGAGAAGAGAGGACTGGCCGTACTGAGTGAGTTAAAATACCTGTCTGAATATCTGTTGGACTATATCATAGACTGATGCCTACACATATGTCCCACTCTAGAAGCTTGATTATTGGGTGTTTGAAGTGATTTATGAATATTTTTTTATCTGAAAGTGCTGTGTCAGGAATATAGTAAATTAAAATACAATAAACTGGAAATACAATCAGTGTACATTATATACAGTTGCACTGTTCATTGGAAACTCTATGCCAGCATCACTATCTGTCTGCCTGTTTATGTATCCATCTCACTCACTCTCTCTGTCTATCTATCCCTTTCCTTCTTTCTTTCTCTCTCTCTGTCTCTCCCCCTCCCCCCTCTTTCTGTGTCCTTTTTGCCAGGATGAACTGAAACTGAATACCATTTTTTGTTTGTTATATGTTCATTGATCTGCGGATGAATTTCTTCAAGACTGTTTAAATATGTTTCCAAGGACACTTTTCCGATCAAACAACAAGCAGATAAATTGTCAAGTATCAAAATTTATTTTGCACGTGATCAAAGAGAGAAACAATCTACTCAGACATACTTTAGTAAAATGTCACGTCCATGAACAGAATAAAATTGTGTGATGCTGCTCAAGTATCATCATACCCCTTCCCATGAGCAAATAAACATAAGTCTATCTACATCACTCACCAGGTGTGTATGTACTTCTCTTCCTCCCACCATCTCCCCACTGTCCTACTCCCTACCATCTCCCCAACCCCCACTCCATCTCCCCACTGTCCTACTCCCCAAACCCCCTACCATCTCCCCACTGTCCTACTCCCCAAACCCCCTACCATCTCCCCACTGTCCTACCCCCAGCAACATCTCCCACTGTCCTACTCCCCAACCCCCCCACTGCCCTCACCATCTCCCCACTGCCCAACACCCCCCCCCCCTGCCCCCACCACTGTCCTACTCTCTCCCTTGTCCTATTTGACCTACCCCCCCTTCTACTCTCTCCACCCACCATGTCCCTCCACCCCTATGTTCCCCTAGGTCCTACTCCACCCTCCCCCACTTCTACTCTCCTGTCTGACCTAGCTGACACTTCTCACACACAAAAAAAAAATAAAAAAGAAGAAAGACCACACATTTTCCTCCAAAGAACAGAGGAGTAGAGTTATTGGGTGTGATCCCCACAGAGATCGCCTAACTCAAAGCTAGTTTTTGCAGACATTTTCCCGCTACAATGCCACCCAACCAAACTAAAATGCCCATAATGTCCTGGTGTATCCACTTTAGTTAATTTTAGCTTATTTCATATTTCAATTCTTTTCATTTCCCGAGATTTTACTGCCTTACCAATGATACTAAAGCCCTATATTCATTTCATACAATGTTCTTGCATAATTTGATACGGCATGATTGCCATGTTTTCTTGGTTTTTCACCCTTTTACAAAAACAAATCTTACATAATTATCTCACAAACACAAGACGTTACATGACAAAATGATAAGGTGTGATGCATCAGTAAAGTTACTCAATTGCTCTCAGTGTGTATACTCATTAGCAAACAATGCTTTTGATTTGTGTTAAACTGAATGTAAAGCAGAGAAATCAATGGATTATGTCGTTATGGGGAAAAAACCCAATTATTTGGTCGGAAATTACTGGCCTTTGCCTAACAGAGGGAACATCCACATTCACTCCCCTTACTGCCAATATTCGACAACTGACTGAGTTATTTCTTTCCCTCTCCACACCACCCTCCTGACTCTGTCTAATTCTTCATCATGATCAAAGTGTAATCTGTTCTGTCTTAAGGATAAAGTCCTGTGATGCACTGGATTGAATAATAAGTGACTTACACACACACACACACACACACACACACACACACACACACACACACACACACACACACACACACACACACACACACACACACACACACACACACACACACACACACACACACATACACACTCCAAGAGAGGAGAGGGGTGAGGGAGGCATGGGGATAGATTTATATTTGTTTATTTATGTGTGTACATCTTTTTAAGCCACTGATGATTAGATGTGTTCAATTCCGTGCAGGATAAGACGCTATCCTAAAGACTGAGCAGATTATATTTTGATCTTGATGATTAATAAGACAGAGAAAGACAGGAAGGTGGGGTGGTGATGGACGGATATGACTCAGTCGATTGTTGAATAGTGAAGGTGGATGTTCCCTCTGTTAATCAAAGGGCAGTAATTTCCAACTAAACCCATTGGCTTTTTTACCCAAACGACATAATCATTTTGATTTCTCCGATTCACATGCAGTTTGACACGATGGTAAAGCATTGTTTGCTAATGAGTATACACGCTGAGAGCAGCTGAGTAATTTTAGTGATGTATCACACCTTATCTTTTTGTCATGTAACGTCTTGTGTTTGTAAGATAATTATGTAAGATTTGCTTTTGTAAATGGGCGAAAAACCAAGAAAACATGATAATCATGCCGTATCAAATTATGCAAGAACATTGTATGAAATGAATATAGGGCTTTAGTATCATTGGTAAGGCAGTAAAATCTCGGGAAATGAAAAGAATTGAAATATGAAATACGCTAAAATTAGCTAAAGTGGATACACCAGGACATTATGGGCATTTTAGTTTGGTTGGGTGGCATTATAGCGGGAAAATGTCTGCAAAAACTAGCTTTGAGTTAGGCGATCTCTGCGGGGATCACACCCAATAACTCTACTCCTCTGTTCTTTGGAGGAAAATGTGTGGTCTTTCTTCCCCCCTTTTTTTTTTGTTTTTTTCAGGAGAGTAGAAGGGGTGGGGGTGAGTAGGACCTAGGGGAACATAGGGGTGGAGGGATATGGTGGGTGGAGATTCAGGGTGGTGGGGGGTATGGTGGGAGTAGGACAGTGGTGGGAGGGAGAGTGGAGGGATGGTGGGAGTAGGACAGTGGGGGGAATGGAAAGTGGGGGGGGGATGGTGGGAGTAGGACAGTGGTGGGAGGGAGAGGGGGGGATGGTAGGAGGGAGAGTGGGGGATGATGGGGTGGGAGTAGGACACGGGTGGGAGGGGGATGGTGGGAGTAGGACAGTGGGTGGGGGGGGGGGATGGTGGGAGGGGGAGTAGGACAGTGGTGGGGTGGGAGGGGGATGGTGGGAGTAGGACAGTGGGGGGGTGGGAGGGGGATGGTGAGAGTAGGACAGTGTGGAGTTGGTGGTAGGGAGAGTAGGACAGTGGGGGGATGATGGAATGATATTAGGACATACACACCTAGGGTGAGAGAGTGATGTTTATTTGCTCCTGTGTGCATGTCTTTTTAGCACAATGTTTATTAGAGATATCATATTCCGTGCATGATAAGACGATATCCTGAAGACTGAACAGAGATTTTGATCTGGATGAAGAATTAGAGAGACAGGGGAGGGACGGAAATAACTCAGTGGCACTACAGGAGTGAAGTTATCATTTGTTTTCCACTGATGTCTACCCTTCTTTGCCGCCGGATAACTCCACTGCCAATTCATTGATGGAAAAGGAAAACAGATGTGGGCTTAACCCCTCTTGGACACTGAGAAAAGTCTGAATAAATACCTTTGTCACAAACACATACAAGTACAGAATCATAGATGCTTTTCACAGCCATGTGAAACTTCCCATGTACCCCGCTCTTTCTTAGAGTACTCTACGGGATGTTTCTGTTGAGAATGAATGAATGAATGAATGAATGAATGAATGAATGAATGAATCTTTATTTTCCAACGGTGAAGATATTAGCACTTTGGCCGACTTACACATCTGCCGTTGTTCTAAGAGACACACAAACATATACGCATATAAATGTAGTTATACTGAATACTTAATACATGTATAATGTACTAGTATAACACAGCGTCAAACTGAGAGACACAACATCACTCACATCTGTACGGAACGGAAGCGAGTAACACACACACGCACACACACACACACACACACACACACACACACACACACACACACACACACACTAACACACACACACACACACACACACACACACACACACACACACACACACACACACACACACACACCAAGGGAAAAACAACAACAAAACCCTAGCATGAATGCTACACATGAATGATTCAAATGAAATTAACACAGAAAAGTAACGATAAAATTTTAAACACAGATGTAAGAGACATAAAAGACAGCAAATAAGGCGACGGGTAATAGGGATATGGACAGATCGACACATTATGTGAAAGACAGAGAGAGGGAGAGACAGAGGGGAGAGAGAGACAGAGACAGACAGACAGACAGAGATGTAAAGATATGTCAGTGTGGGGGTGTGTGGGGTGTGGGGGGGGGAAGAGTTGGGTGAGGGTGGTTCTCAATTTGTAATACATGTAAGCATACAGAATCGTAGACGTGACCAGACTAGAGTTTGATTTCGTTTGTTTGTGTCCACTTTAAAGAGAAAATCTCTGAAAACAATATTCTATGGCGTGATACGTTATCAACTGATCGACGCATTTCGACATAGTTTGTAAGGATTGTCAGTGACAATATTATACCAGATTTTCGGTCTGGCTTTCGGCACGCGTGTACTGAGTGAGAGAGAGAGAGAGAGAGAGAGCGTTCCCCCATATTTGCACTGAATCATGACGACGGCAGTAGCGAGCCCACACATAGCGGGGCCCCAACACACGTCGCACACTGCTGGTCAACTCTGAAGGCGGACGGTTGTAAGAAGAGAACACATAACACATTGATCATTCCACAACACATCTTTGATCAATATCTGTCGATACTCCCCCGTACTCCCCCGTGTCGATACTCCCCCGTGTCGATACTCCCCCGCGTCAATACTCCCACGTGTCGATACTCCCCCGCGTCAATACTCCCCCGTGTCGATACTCCCCCGTGGGGAGCGTGTCGATACTCCCCCGTGTCGATAACCACTCCATGTGGCCCTGTTTTTGATGTGAGGAGAGAGTGAGTGCATCATTAGTTAATCCTTTTCCCCCCTGTCTGCTCCCCTCTCTCTTGGAATAGAATAGAACCAACCACACACCCAAGAACACAACAGTAGCTTTTACAATTATTTTGGACTTGTTCTTACAATTTGATGAGTTTAAAGTATAATTATAATACAGATTTTGAATCAACACAAAATAAGACCTGAAGAAGGCAAACTGGAAGATCAAGAATATATAATTTACAGCCATAAGAACAGCGATAAGTTCAGCTGTGAATATTGATCAGTCATTACCAATATGGTATGATCGTTCTGTTTTCGTGTGTGTGTGTGTGAGTGTGCGTGTGTGTGTGTGTGTGTTTGCGTGCGTGTGTGTGTGTATGTGTGCGTGTGTGTCCGTGTGTGTGCGTGTGTGCGTGTGTGTGTGTGAAAGAGTGTGTGTGCTAGTGTGTGTGTGTGTGTGTGTGTGTGTGTGTGTGTGTGAGAGAGAGAGAGAGAGAGTGTGCGTGTATGTGTGTTAATGTATGTGTTAGTGTGTGTGTTAGTGTGTGTGTGTGTGTGTGTGTGTGTGTGTGTGTGTGTGTGTGTGTGTGTGTGTGTGAGAGAGAGTTTCTGTTATTTTCTATTTATCTCCCATTATCTCAGTCTGCCTCTCTGTGTCTCTCTCTGTTTTTCTCTGTCTCTGTTTGTCTCTGTCTCTCTGTCTTTCTCTGTCTCTCTGTCTCTGTCTGTCTGTCTCTCTGTCTCTGTCTCTGTCTGTCTCTCTGTCTCTGTCTGTCTCTCTGTCTATCTGTCTCTGTCTCTCTGTCTTTCTCTGTCTCTCTGTCTCTGTCTGTCTGTCTCTCTGTCTCTGTCTCTCTGTCTCTGTCTGTCTGTCTGACTCTGTCTCTGTCTATCTCTGTCTGTCTCTCTGTCTCTGTCTGTCTCCCTCTGTCTCTGTCTGTCTGTCTCTCTCTCTCTTTCCCTCACCTCATCTCCCTATCTGACCCCCCACCACCACCACCCGCCCCCATCTCTCCTCAGCCCTATCTCTGTCTGTCTTTCTGCCTCAGTGCCTGTCTGTCTGTCTGTCTGTCTGTCTATCTGTTTCCGCCTTCTCTCTGTCTCTCTGTTATTGGATTAGAGATTTATGCAGTGCGTATGACTGTTTGAGCTGTTTATGTCTTTGTGTATTATTTTGCATCCCGGTTGTTTGTTATTTCCTCTTATTCTGTTTTTCGTTTGGTTTCCGTTCTGTTCTTTGCAGACGCTGAATTATCCCCCCTTGGCATTGCAGCTGTGAATCGCTGTTTGCCAATGAAGAATCTGTCATCGTCGTTGCTATTCTCTCTCTCTCTCTCTCTCTCTCTCTCTCTCTCTCTCTCTCTCTCTCTCTGTGTGTGTGTGTGTGTGTGTGTGTGTGCACTCTCTCTCTGTGCACTGACTCTCTGTGCGCTCTCTCTCTCTGTGCACTCTCTATGTGCGCTCTGTGTGTGTGTGTGTGTGTGTGTGTGTGTGTGCACTCTCTCTGTGCACTGACTCTCTGTGCGCTCGCTCTCTCTGTGCACTCTCTATGTGCGCTCTCTCTCTCTCTCTCTCTCTCTCTCTCTCTCTCTCTCTCTCTTCCCCCAAAGCTCCCCCCAACCCTCCCCCCCCCCATCCCTCTTTAAGACATCACTGAAGTCGGACAATCAGTGAAATGACCAGTGTGAAGGAAACTGGACAGTGATCACACACACACACGCATACACACACACACACACACACACACACACACACACACACACACACACACACACACACACACACACTGTCAACGGCCACTGAGTGGATTCACGGTCATTAGTTTAATGATTGATTAGTCACTGCCGGCCGGCGTTGGGGCGGCGCAAGAACTACTCCTATTTCAATTTTGCCTCATAGGTAAAATTTGGGGAGATTGAACTGAAAGAGGGAAAAAAAATGTATGTGAATTATTCGTGACTCTGTTATATATGACATTTTCTTTGTCAAAAACAAAAACAAAACAAAACAACACCACACACACACACACACACACACACACACACACACACACACACACACACACACACACACACACACACACACACACACACACACACACACACACACACACACACACACACACACACACAAAAGTAAAGATCTCCAGTCTGAGAAAGGAAGTTGAAGCAGTGGAACATGCTGTTCAGCGGGTTTGTTTTTTTATTTGTTGTTGTTGTTGTTGTTTTCTTTCTTTCTTTCTTTCTTTTTCTTTCTTTCTTTCTTTCTTTCTTCTTCTTCTGTTGTTGTTTGTTGTTTGTTTTTGTTTTTTTCAACAATAGATGTAGTGAATCGTATGTGGATCAGTCTGCACGTTTCGATACTTCCTCGAATGTTAAGACAGAAACTGAAATGTGTAGTCCATGAAGATGTTTAATTACATGCATGTTCGGTGCATATCTGTTATGCATGTGTGGGTGTATATGTGAATGTGTGTCTTCATGTTTTACATCTATTTGCTTATTTATCATCATTGTTGTTTTTTTTGTTTGTTTGTTTTTTTACTACTACCTCTTTTTTTTCTTCTTCTTTTTTTTTACATTATAGTTATTATTTATTTATTTATTTATTTGTGTAAGCTTATCTATTATTAATTCACCTCTTTTTTTTTCTTTTTTTTTTCCTCAAGGCCTGACTAAGCGCGTTGGGTTACGCTGCTGGTCAGGCATCTGCTTGGCAGATGTGGTGTAGCGTATATGGATTTGTCCGAACGCAGTGACGCCTCCTTGAGCTACTGAAACTGAAACTGAAACTTACATGAAAGGAGCCTAAAATGACACAAAGTGACGGTATAGTTCCAACCATTGACATAAGATAAGATAAGATAAGAATAACTTTATTATCTCCAACTGGAGAAATTTGGTCAGGTGCATTATCACAACATAGACAAGTAAACAACATGGGGAACCATAACTGTAAAAGTCAACAACAGCTTTTACTAATATTACGAAGATACAAACGTAAAAAAATATCACATATACCGTTTCATACATACATCCACACACTGCAGGTAATAACTAGTATTCTCAATGAAAAAACAGAAAGAATTAAGAAACATTATTTGAATATAATTATAAACATAGCCTACTATACTGTACATTGATTATAATAGATAGATAAGATAAGAATAAAGATAAATTGCGGAAAACCGCAACCAGATAATCAGCACACACCCGTACCCACCCACCCCACACACGCGGTTTACTTGATTAAACAAGAGTAATAAACATATGTTCTCAAATAAAAGCATTTCAGATATTCGCTTTTAAAAACATTGCAATTAATTATTACATACATACCCTTCTTCTCCTTCTTCTTCTTCTTCATTCGCTGGCTGCAACTCCCACGTTCACTCGTACGCACACGAGTGAGCTTTTACGTGTATGACTGGGTTTTCTTTTTCAACCCCGCCATGTAGGCAGCCATACCCCGTTTTCGGGGGGTGTGCATGCTGGGCATGTATGTATACGCTATATTATGAACCCTGGCCCGCTGGGTGGTGGGGTCAAACATCTCAGGGGGGTCCAGCAGAAAAAATTCTTGACACCGGTCTGACAGTGGTCACTTCTGTCCGCAACCCCCCCGCCCCCCCCCCCCCCCACCACCACCACCTCCACCACCACTTAACCCTTAACTCCCCAACCCCTCCTTCCGCCCCCCTCGCCCCCCTCAGGCCCCCCCATTGACCAGCCTACATGGCCTTCCTCACACCACGTCCACTTCATCACTACCTCACCCTTTGCCCCTCTTCCTCCCCTTCACACACAGACACACACACAGACACACAGACACACACACACACACACACACACACACACACACACACACACACACACACACACACACACACACACACACACACTCATTCACTGACACACACACACACGAACACACACACACACACGAACACACACACACACACACACACACACACACACGAACACACACACGCACACCCCCACACACGAACACACACACACACACACACACACACAAACACGCGCGCGCGCGCGCGCACGCATGCACGCCTACACACGAATACCCCTCCCCCCACCCACACACACACACACACACACACATCATCATCATCATCATCATCATCACTGAGAGGCCGCTGACAAGAGAGGCGCAGATTGGCATGTGGTCAAACAATAGTCTCCCCACTTGACTTCCAGTTGGTCGATGCTGCTGGCCAACTGGACAGGGTGTGTGTGTGGGGGGTGGGGTGGGGGGGTGGGGGTGAAGTGCTTGATTGGGTGAGATGGAAGAGTCAGAAAGAGGAGAGAGAGGGGGGGGGGGGGCGGGAGGGGGGCGGGGGACAGAGGAGAGGAGAGAGAGTGGGGGGTGGGGGGGGGGCCGGGGGACAGAGGAGAGGAGAGAGAGTGGGGGGCGGGAGGGGGGCGGGGGGCAGAGGAGAGAGAGTGGGGAGGGCGGAGGGGGGGACAGAGGAGAGAGAGTGGGGGGGCGGAAGGGGGCGGGGGACAGAGGAGAGAGAGTGGGGGGCGGGAGGGGGGCGGGGGACAGAGGAGAGGAGAGAGAGTGGGGGGCGGGAGGGGGGCGGGGGACAGAGGAGAGGAGAGAGAGTGGGGGGGGGGAGGGGGGGAGGGGGACAGAGGAGAGAGAGGCAGTGATTAAGATCGAGAGACAGAGAAATGATGATGGTTATCTTTTATTGAAGAAACACACACACAAAGATTTCATTTCAATGGGGAGTTGGGAGATAGGTCATTCAGCTTCAAAGAAAAAAAGTATTTCAAATTGACAGACATTGTCATGAAGTGTAGCAGAGGATAATTCACACTAACAACACGAGTTTTGGAAGCCAACTTCAGCGTGTACGCTCTGAACGCAATTTAAAAACTCTGTACAGAAAGCGAGAAAGCTTTTTACACGGTCTCGTCGTCATCAGCTCCCATCAGTGCAGGCAAATTATTATGAGTCTCGGACTCAACCGGAAAGAAGTCTTTGCGTAAAGCTGCATAAGCTGAACAGACAAACAAAACATGGTTTTCATCTTCCATTTCAAGCTCACACATTGGGCATAGAATCTGCTGAGGGGATAAATCTGCTCGGTAATGAAACCTATGAGAGTTAACTCACTCAGTACGGCCAGTCCTCTCTTCTCCTCTACACAGACCCCTCGGATGTCCAGTGGGTGTCTGAATGACCCAACCTTTAGCTTCCGTCGTCAGAATTGTGGTATTCTTTGTCAACAATAATGAAACCGATGAGAGTTAATAGATGAAAAACCGAATCTGAATTGTAACATATGCAATCTTGTAACAGCGTAACAGTTTACAGTCCACATTAGAAGAGAAAGACAGAGAGAGAGAGTGTGTGTGTGTGACAACAGACAGACAGACTGACAGACTGACTGACAGACAGACAGACAGACAGAGGGGAGAGGGAAGGAGAGAGAGAGAGAGGTGTATGGGGGTGGGATGGATGTTGCTTTGATCAGAGGGACGGGGGGGAGGGGGATGAGAGGGGAAGGGAGGGAGGATAACATGTAAAAAAAAAAAAATTTCTGTCGATGAGACAAGAATGCAGATGAAGTTTTGACCAAACAGAAACAAACAAACAAAAAGAAACAAAAGTCACCCCTCGTCTCACCCCCCCCCTCACACACACATTCGTGTTCCTGCACAACACACACACAAGATAGACAGAGAGACAGATAGATAGATAGATAGATAGATAGATAGATAGATAGTATGTACATGTATGTATATTCCCAGTATGTTTACTGATTTTCTTACTAGGGCATGACACAAACGACTGTACCTTTAAGTGTCAGTACAGCTGATGATTAATCACTGGTAATTTAAAAAAGAGAGAGGGAGAGAAAAAAAAAAGATGCTATTTTAAGACATTACTAATGAATATTGCTTCCCAATGCATTTAAGGTATTTGTGTTGTCATCCAGTCATTCAAAAAAAAAAAAAAAAAAAAAAAAGATAAATAAAATAAAATAAAAATAAAAATAAAATAAAAAAACGAACAAACAAACAAACCAAAAACCAAACGCACGTTACTTTGCCTACTCTGTATTATTAGCATTCATATGTTTGATGGGTCACATCAAGTTCACATCATATATCATTACCTCTGTTCACGATCGTAATTAAGCCAGACACCAGTGACAAGTCATTCCATTTTAGCTGCTTAGCCAGTTCCCCACTTTCTCACGCCACAATCCCCCACCCCCACCCCCACCCCCTCGAATGCACCATCACCATCTCCCTACCACCATCTGTCGCGTCTCCTCCACCACCCCCACTACTCCTCCATCCCACCGTGTGCTCAGCTAGGGAGCTCTGTTAATTAAGCGGAATCGCAATTAGTCTCAAGGTCGATTGACGAGGTTTTCATCCTCCTTTCAATTGAATGGAGAGACACACAGGGTGGGTGGTGACGGGAGATAACACTACTTTACTGATTGCCGGTCTGTCATTCCTTGGTTTGTCTCCCTTTGTGTTTGTGTGAGGATGGCTCTCTCTCTGTCTCTGTCTCTGTCTCTTTCTCTCTCTGCCTCTCTCTCTGTCTCTGTCTGTCTGTCTGTCTGTCTGTCTGTCTCTGTCTCTTTCTCTCTCTGCCTCTCTCTCTGTCTCTGTCTGTCTGTCTGTCTCTCTCTCTCAGGCTTATGACTCGCTCTGTGGCAATGTTTGTTTATTACGCCTTAAAAAAAAAAAAAAAAAAAAAAAAAAGAGAAAAAAAAAAGAAAGAAGAAGAAACGATATGATTATAACTTTTTCCAAAACCTTAAAGTTACTGCAGGAAATGTCACGAACACAATAAAAAATCTTTGTCTATTTTTTCAGTTTTGAAATGTTGTGTCAATGACATCAGTCCCTTCCCCCTTTATTTTCGGTATTTTGTGTACCTCAACTGTATGTATGTACCTACTTTGCAAACAGGCTGGTGGCCTCTCTCTCTCTCTCTCTCTCTCTCTCTCTCTCTCTCTCTCTCTCTCTCTCTCTCTCTCTCTCTCTCTCCAAAAAAGTGGTATTAAACGAAGGCTTTTTGAATGTGTTAAGAGTATGTATGATGTGGTAAAAAAAACAACAACAACCCAACAACAACAACAACAACAAGAATCAGATCTAGAGACAAACTCACCGATTTCATTCATTGTACAAGAGGTATGAAACAATGGGATCATTTGCAGTTCTGTTTTGTTTTTTGCTATTCGCTATATTTCGCCACTCAGTAAGCGCGTTGAGCGTTACAGCGCTGCCGCTGGTCAGACATCTGCTTAGCAGATGTGACGTAGCGTGTATGGATTTGTCCGAACGCTGTGACGCCTCCTTGAGTAACTGAACTGAACTGAACTTCGCTTTTCAAAAATGAAATGAACTGTCAGTCGAAGTAAATGAGTAGGGAACTGACGCATGGTGTTTCGTTTACAGCTGGCTATTTTGAATTGTTTATCTTAGTTATCTTAGTTCTTTAGCTGATGATAAGAATAAGAATAAGAATAACTTTATTATCTCCAACTGGAGAAATTTGGTCAGGTGCATTAATTATCACAACATAGACACGTAAACAACATGGGGACCATAAATGTAAAAGTCAACAACAGCCGTAAAAGCCCACTCGTGTACACACGAGTGAACGTGGGAGTTGCAGTCCTCGAACGAAGAAGAAAAAGAAGGAGAAGAAGAAGAAGAAGAAGAAGAAGAAGAAGAAGAAGAAGAAGAAGAAGAAGAAGATGATGATGATGATGATGATGATGATGATGATGATGATGATGATGATGATCACTACTACTATTACTACTATTGTTGTTGTTGTTGTTGTTGTTGTTGTTGTTGTTGTCGTTATAAGAATAAGAATAAGATTAATTTTATTTTCTCCAACTGGAGAAATTTGGTCAGGTGCATTATCACAACATAGACAAGTAAACAACATCGGGACCATAACTGTAAAAGTCAACAACAGCTTTTACGAATATTACGAAGATACAAATGTAAAAAAAATATCACATACACCGTTTCATACATACATCCACACACTGCAGGTAGTAACTGGTATTCTTAATGTAAAAACAGAAAGAATTAAGAAACATTATTTTGAATATAATTATAAGCATAGCCTACTATATTGCACATTGATTATACTGATAGACAGATAAGATAACAATAGAGATAAATCGCGGAAAACCACAACCAGATAATCAGCACACACCCGCACCCACCCACCCCACACCCACCCCACACACGCGGTTTACTTGATTAAACAAGAGTAATAAACATATATTCTCAAATAAAAGCATTTCACATATTCGCTTTTAAAACATTGCAGTTAATTATTACATCGTAATTATTAACAGAAATATATTTAGAATATATCAACGTTCTTGCTCTCACTGGCAGAAACAGTTACCGTACTGGGGGAAGAAGACAAAAATGACTGCAGGATTCAAGTTCTTCAAAGGCAAAAAACTAAAGTTTATGAAAACCTTTTTGGTGGTAGTTGAATCCTCTTTGATTTTTTTACACGACGTTTCGGACAATAGGCCCGTTGTCAAGTGATGAGAAGAGGACAGTGTGAATAGATGTCATCACCCTTTCTTCACATAGGCTTTCCTATTCACACTGTCCTCTTCTCATCACTTGACAACGGGCCTATGGTCCGAAACGTCGTGTAAAAACAAAGAGGATTCAACTACCACCAAAAGGTTTTCATAAACTTTAGTTTTTTGCCTTTGAGTTACCGTACTGGTTTGCAATCGCAGCAAAACAACTTGAGAAATGCAGCTTATAACTTACACTGAACTACGTGTTTTATTTCAACAAAAGAAACATGATTGTAGTTAGGAAGGCCGGGCATTATGAATAAACCGTCTCAATCTCAATCTCAAATCTGTGTGTGTGTGTGTGTGTGTGTGTGTGTGTGTGTGTGTGTGTGTGTGTGTGTGTGTGTGTGTGTGTGTGTGTGTGTGTGTGTGTGTGTGTTGAAAGCTCTGTGTGTGTGTGTGTGTGTGTGTGTCTCTCTCTCTCTCTCTCTCTCTCTCTCTCTCTCTCTCTCTCTGTGGTCTCCGTCTTTCTCTTGCTCTCTGTCTTTACACTTCTCTCTCCCTGTTCCTCCGTCTCTTCTCACCTGTTCGGCCCACCAGCGGGCTGCGTAACAAGGGAAGTAAGCGATGTTAATCTGTCATTTCAGCAGTCTCGGAAGAGTTGTCTCTCTTCCGCACCCCAGATTTCCCTTCATGGTACTTTTAACTCTTTCCATACGAACGGCGAAAGAGACGACGTTAACAGCGCTTCACCCCAATTACCATCATCAAAATATTGCAAGCGGAAGGCTCTTATACTGAAGAGGTGAATGTTGACAAAGACTACCACAATTCTGACGACGGAAGCTAAAGGTTGGGTCATTCAGACACCCACTGGATATCCGAGGGGTCTGTGTAGAGGAGAAGAGAGGACTGGCCGTACTGAGTGAGTTAAGACAGTTCCATGATTGATGATGATGATTATATTTCCATTATCATTATTATGACAGGCGCAATAGCCGAGTGGTTAAAGCGTTGGACTTTCAATCTGAGGGTACCGGGTTCGAATCTCGGTTATGGTGCCTGGCGGGTAAAGGATGGGGATTTTTCCGATCTCCCAGGTCAACATATGTGCAGACCTGCTAGTGCCTGAACCCCCTTCGTATACGCAAGCAGAAGATCAAATACGCACGCTTTTTGTAAAACATGTCAACGTTCGGTGGGTTGTGGAAACAAGAACATATCCAGCATGTACACCTCCGAAAACGGAATATGGCTGCCTACATGGCGGGGTAAAAACGGCCATAGTCGTAAAAGCCCACTCGTGTACACACGAGTGAACGTGGGAGTTGCAGTCCTCGAACGAAGAAGAAAAAGAAGGAGGAGAAGAAGAAGAAGAAGAAGAAGAAGATAATGATGATGATGATAATGATGATAAAGATGATGATGATGATGATGATGATGATGATGATGATGATCACTACTACTATTACTACTATTGTTGTTGTTGTTGTTGTTGTCGTTATAAGAATAAGAATAAGATTAATTTTATTATCTCCAACTGGAGAAATTTGGTCAGGTGCATTATCACAACATAGACAAGTAAACAACATCGGGACCATAACTGTAAAAGTCAACAACAGCTTTTACGAATATTACGAAGACACAAATGTAAAAAAAGTATCACATACACCGTTTCATACATACATCCACACACTGCAGGTAATAACTAGTATTTTTAATGTAAAACAGAAAGAATTAAGAAACATTATTTTGAATATAATTATAAGCATAGCCTACTATATTGCACATTGATTATAATAGACATATAAGATAAAAATAAAGATAAATCGCGGAAAACCACAACCAGATAATCAGCACACACCCGCACTCACCCACGCCTTACCCACCCCACACTCGCGGATTACTTGATTAAATAGGAGTAATAAATATATGTTCTCAAATAAAAGCATTTCACATATTCGCTTTTAAAACATTGCAACTAATTATTACATCGTAATTATTAAACAGAAATATATTTAGAATATGGACGTTAGCATTAGACATATTCCATTGTACATTCATCCTGCATACTGCACATTATTCATCCTACATATTGCACATTCATAATAACCAATTGTCACGTTTTTAAGCTTGGTAATTATTATTATTATTATTATTATTATTATTATTGTTATTGTTATTGTTGTTGTTATCATTGTGTATGCTTGCTCTCTTTTTTTTCTTTCTTTTTTCTTATTCTTGTTATCCAATCTCTGATATTGCACACTGTATGCAGAAAATCATTTATGCTATTCCACGATATGTGCTAAATCGAGGGGGCCGAGTCGAATCGAGTACACAGAATGTAAGAATACAATAAACACAAGCCACATGCAGCAAAATAAGGCCAAATGAATACGCTTAATAGCAGAAAAAAAAAGCAAAAAAAAAAAGCGTAAGACGAGACAGAGGGTAAACCTGACATGATGGCGTGGAGAGCCTTGGCCAAAGGAATGATTCAGCGCTTATAGCTTTCAGAAGTGTTTGATTGGCTAAGAGCGGACCGGGCAAGACGGCTCGTCTTTTAACTGATAGCCGCGCGAAATTTGGCCAAGCAGAGCAAACCGATAGGCCTAGTTTGCATCAGTTTGACATGGTACAGTATATGACACCAAACTGAAGTTAACCCTGCTTAGTCTATTACTGATTTTATCTATGAAGCATAATGCTTTTATAAGATGCAGACTGTGGTCAACTTTGAGGATATGAATTTCGCCAGTCAAAAAAGAAAAAAAAAAGGTTTTGTTGATTGAAATTGTGTAGCTTATTCCTTACAATATGTCCTTGTTGTCCATGCTGTTGTTGTTGCTGTTGTTGTTACTGGTGTGTGTGTGTGTGTGTGTGTGTGTGTGTGTGTGTGTGTGTGTGTGTTTGTGTGTGTGTGTGTCTTGTGTGTGTGTGTGTGTGTGTGTGTGTGTGTGTGTGTGTGTGTGTGTGTGTGTGTGCGAGAGAGAGAGAGAGAGAGACAGACAGACAGACAGGGTAGTGGGGGACAAAAAAGGGAGAAAAAAAGGAAAAGTAATGCCCTGTCTATGTCTTACTGCCTCCCTTTCTCTGTCTATTATTATTGCTATCATTGTTACTAGAAGTAGTAGTAGTAGTAGTAGTAGTAGTAGTAGTAGTAACCAACATTATCATTGCTGTGTCTTATCGTTATTGTTTGTATTGTTGTCACAAGGACAGATTGGAAGACGAAGCAATGCCTAAGATCTGCATCCTTCAGTAACAGAGTTTTGGAATCTTGAGAGTCTTGTCTCTTTTTGCCTCTCCCACTTACTCTCTCACCCTCTCTCTCTCTCTCTCTCTCTCTCTCTCTCTCTCTCTCTCTCTCTCTCCCTCTCTCTTCCTCCCTCCCTCCCTCTCTCTCTCTCTCTCTCTCTCTCTGCTTTCCATCATTGTAATTACCAGTTCATATATTTCAGTCACACAGCTGTCATCAGTAAAATTATTGGGGACATTGTAGCGAGAGAGACAACTCAAATCTGTGAAGGGCAATAACTACGCCAGAACATGATTGAGGACTGAAACCCTCAGATTGCTCCCCTTGAAAGAGAGTTTTGGTGACCATTGAGCTTCCCATTGAGCTCAGTGTTTGGTGCCCCTGTGCAGTCTGTCTCTCGATCTCGATCTCTCTCTCTCTCTCTCTCTCTCTCTCTCTCTCTCTCTCTCTCCCTATCTGTTACGGCCCTACTGGTTTAACTCTCTCCATACGAACGGCGAAAGAGACGACGTTAACAGCGTTTCACCCCAATTACCATCATCAAAATATTGCAGGTGGAAGGCTCTTATACTGAAGAGGTGAATGTTGACAAAGAATACCACAATTCTGACGACGGAAGCTAAAGGTTGGGTCATTCAGACACCCACTGGACATCCGAGGGATCTGTGTAGAGGAGAAGAGAGGACTGGCCGTACTGAGTGAGTTAACCAGGATGGCTGCAGTGGACGTGTGTGTGTGTGTGTGTGTGTGTGTGTGTGTGTGTGTGTGTGTGTGTGTTATTTCTTGATAAACCATTGAATAAGCAACATCAAGCCATCTGAACAAGAAAAAAAAAAGAAAATAATTAAACGGAAAGTAAATGGGACTAATGAGAGAGAGAGATCAAGAGAGAGATCGAGAGATCGATAGATCGAGAGAGATCGTATGGGTATATATGTGAGTGTGTGTTTGTTTGTGTGCGTGCGTGCGTGCGTGCGTGTGTGTGTGTGTGTGTGTGTGTGTGTGTGTGTGTGTGTGTGTGTGTGTGTGTGTGTGTGTGTGTGTGTGTGCGTATTTTTGTGTGTGTTTCTGTGTATCTGTATGTGTTCGATTATGATGTGGGTATGAATATCACCTAAATCAGACAAAATACGGTTTTTATTGACTGGAATTGTAGGCCTGTTCTCCAACCTGTCCTTGTTGTTGTTGTTGGTGTGTGTGTGTGTGTGTGTGTGTGTGTGTGTGTGAGAGAGAGAGAGAGAGAGAGAGAGACAGACAGACAGACAGACAGACAGACAGACGACAGACAGACAGACAGACAGACAAAGACAGAGACAGAGGAGGTGGGGAGCAAGAAAAGGATTGCTCCCCTTGAAAGATATTTTTGTGCTCGTACACACACACACACACACACACACACACACACACACACACACACACACACACACACACACACACACAGACTCACACCGATTTCTTATGTAAACAATTTTATTTCAATCTCGTAATAAGGTTGGATCAATAAAAAAAAAATTTTAAAAAGGTCTACGAATGATATTTTGCATAGAAAGAAAACAAACATGGTGGAAACATTCAGTGATATACAAAAAATATATACCACTTGATAATGATGTTTGGGAAAAGACCTCTGTTTCTCTCTCTGCAACCCCCCTCTGGACAGAACAAGAACCAATCTTTAATTTGTACACAGACATACTGATAAATGCCTGCTCACCTGAGTTTGATCAGATACTCGATAACTAATAAAATGCGAGACCAAGACCTTCAATTTTCTTTTCTTTTTAGCGAAATAGAAAACAAAAAGCAGACAAAATCAATCCGCACACTGTTTAATTAAAGACAAGACTTTTGTTGGCCTTAAGGAGTGAGCGAGCGAGTGCTCGTGTCTGACCTAATTCGTGGATTTAAGAAGCACTGAGAACACTGAAAGTTGAGCACCTTCAGAAGGAAATGGATGGAAAGTTATGTCAGTCGTTGTCCTTGTTGTTATTGTTGTTGTTGTTGTTGTTACTGTTTCATTTTCAGGACGCTGGCAGTGAGATGGTGACAGGTTGGACCTAGAGGCTGACAGTGTTGATGTGCATTGTTTTTCGTTGTTGTTATTTTTTTCTTCTGTAGGCACTCAGCTCTGGTGTTGACAGTTCTTCTTTGGAGTTGTTGTTGATGGTGGTAGACAGGATGTGCTACGTAAAATCAAGAAGAACAACAACAAAATCCCATATGGTTCGTTGTGGACCGCTCGTGCTTTGAGCAAAAAACCCCCAAAAGGACTGTAAGAAGAGAAAGAGAGAGATCTAGACAGACTGGAAGAGGAGGAGGAGGTGGAGAAGGAGCTAAGTGTCCTAACAAGGTCCCAGCAGTTTAGAAGCACTTGCGGTGCACGATGGAGGGGCCGGACTCGTCATACTCCTGCTTGGAGATCCACATCTGCTGGAAGGTGGACAGGGAGGCCAGGATGGAGCCTCCGATCCAGACAGAGTACTTGCGCTCTGGGGGAGCGATGATCTTGATCTTCATGGTGCTGGGAGCCAGGGCGGTGATCTCCTTCTGCATCCTGTCGGCGATACCGGGGAACATGGTGGTGCCTCCTGACAGCACGGTGTTGGCGTACAGGTCCTTACGGATGTCCACGTCGCACTTCATGATGGAGTTGTAGGTGGTCTCGTGGATACCGGCCGACTCCATACCCAGGAAGGAAGGCTGGAAGAGAGACTCGGGGCAGCGGAAACGCTCGTTGCCGATGGTGATGACCTGACCGTCGGGCAGCTCGTAGCTCTTCTCCAGGGAGGAGGAGGAGGCGGCGGTGGCCATCTCCTGCTCGAAGTCGAGAGCCACGTAGCACAGCTTCTCCTTGATGTCGCGCACGATCTCGCGCTCAGCCGTGGTGGTGAAGGAGTAGCCACGCTCGGTGAGGATCTTCATCAGGTAGTCGGTCAGGTCACGGCCAGCCAGATCCAGACGGAGGATGGCGTGGGGCAGGGCGTAACCCTCGTAGATGGGCACGGTGTGGGTGACGCCATCGCCGGAGTCCAGCACGATACCGGTGGTACGACCGGAAGCGTACAGGGACAGCACGGCCTGGATGGCCACGTACATGGCGGGGGCGTTGAAGGTCTCGAACATGATCTGGGTCATCTTCTCCCTGTTGGCCTTGGGGTTGAGGGGAGCCTCGGTCAGCAGCACGGGGTGCTCCTCGGGGGCCACACGCAGCTCGTTGTAGAAGGTGTGGTGCCAGATCTTCTCCATGTCATCCCAGTTGGTGACGATGCCGTGCTCGATGGGGTACTTCAGGGTCAGGATACCACGCTTGCTCTGGGCCTCGTCTCCCACGTAGCTGTCCTTCTGACCCATACCCACCATCACACCCTGCACACACACACACACACACAGAGTGGTCAGTGGTCAGTGATCAACTGAGGTTTTGGTGTATATGTTACTCTGTGGCTACATTTCAACACCAGTGTGCGGGGTGTTTGTACCCTCGCTTCCACTCTCTCCTTCGTACACACACACACTGGGACATTACATACATAATATGCCAGGAAATACATCTCTCTCTCTCTCTCTCTCTCTCTCTCTCTCTCTCTCTCCCTCTCTCTCTCTCTCACACACACACACACACACACACACACACACACACACACACACACACACACACACACAAGCACACATACACGCACCCCCACCTAAACTCCCCTCCTTCCCCCAGAGAGACAGAGAGAGAGCGAGAGTCAGAGAGATAAAGACAGAGGTGGAGTGCACGCGTGAGTGCAGGTGTCCCTGGTGTATCATTAAACAGTGCGCAGAAAGGGAAAAGAAGGGTGGTGGTGGTGGTGGTGGTGTGGAGAAAGGGGCTGGATGAGGGGGAGGGGGGAGTTGGGGGGGGGGGGTAGTAAGGCCGACAACTATTACGCATTACAAGAGGGGGCGTTCCCGCCGCTAATTCCACGGCCTCCGCTTCTCTCCTTATATGGTCACAGCCCTGAGAAAACAGGAGGCGGGCCCCAAAGAGGGAGGGAAAGTTGCTGGCCCTGTAGAGAGCAAGACAGAAAGGGAGAGAGAGAGAGATAGAGAGAGAGAGCGGGAGAGACAGGAAGGGATAGAGAGAGAGCGGGAGAGACAGGAAGAGAAAGAGAGAGAGAGAGAGAGAGGGGAAGAAAGAGAGAGAGATAGAAAGAAGCGGGAGAGAGGGAGAGACAGGAAGAGAGGGAGAGAGAGAGAGATGGGAAGAAAGAGAGAGAGATAGAAAGAGCGGGAGAGAGGGAGAGACAGGAAGAGAAAGAGAGAGAGAGAGATGGGAAGAAAGAGAGATAGAAAGAGCGGGAGAGAGGGACAGACAGGAAGAGAAAGAGAGAGAGAGAGGGGAAGAAAGAGAGAGAGATAGAAAGAAGCGGGAGAGAGGGAGAGACAGGAAGAGAGAAGGAGAGAGAGAGGAAGAGAGAAAGAGGAAGAAAGAGAGAGAGAGAGGAAGAAAGAGAGAGAGGGAGAAACAGGAAGAGAGAGAGAGAGAGAGAGGGGGAAGAAAGAGAGAGGGAGAGAGCGGGAGAGACAGACAGACAGACAGAGAGAAAGGCAGACAGACAGAGGAACAGACGGAGAGCAGAGAGGTTGGGCGGGGAATTCAGCACAAAGGACTTTGTGCGTTGAAGCGTTCCAAACGACTGATGAGACAGAAACGTGAGAAAATTGAGAACACACACACACACACAGACACACACACACACACACACACACACACACACACACACACAGAGGGAGAGAGAGAGAGAGAAGGGGGAGGGGAGGGGGGGGGGGGCGGGACAGAGACGGACAGACGGAGAGTCGAAGCGGGAAAAGTGAGAGGAGAAAACTGAACCATCTTGATGCAGGAAATGGGGGAGGGGGACGTCGGGGGGGGGGGGCGGGCGGGGGGGGGGGTTAGGGGTGAGGGTGTGTGCGTGTGGGGTGTGTGCTGCTTCTGAAGCTATACAGAGCATGATAGAATGCAGGTGGGGGAGGAGGAGGAGGGCTGGGGGGGTAGGGAGGGGAGTGAGACAGAGAGAGAGAGAGAGAGAGACGCACACACACACACACACACACACACACACACACACACACACACACACACACACACACACACACACACACACACGTCTCTGGCAGAGAGAAAGTCTGGGAAAGTTACAGCATGGATCTCATGTCATGTCACGCGCGCGCGTGTGTGTGTTTTTGTGTGTGTGTGCGCGCTTGTGTGTGTGTGTGTGTGTGTGTGTGTGTGTGTGTGTGTGTGCATGCGTGCCTCTATGCCGCGTGTGTGTACATGTGTGTGAATGTGTGTGTGTGTGTGTGTGTGTGTGTGTGTGTGTGTGTGTAAGCGTACGCGTATGTGTATATGTGTGTCCGTGTGTATGTGTGTGTGTGTCCTTGGGTGTGACGTTTCGCTGTACCGTTCTGCGGCCCGGAGGGTGGAGGGTGGGCGCGGAGGACGCGCTGTCATCTTGCTAAGCAAAGCAACAGTTCGCTAAGCCACACCCAAGGACACACACACACACACACACACACACACACAGAGACCAGACTTCCCTATCCAATTCCAACACAAGAGAAACCTCATCACACACACTTAACTCAAACATCTGAGAAACTTCCAGAACCAGGGAGAAGGAAGGAGGGGGTGGGAGGTGGTAGGGACAGGGAGGGTAGAGGGGCAGGGTGGTGGTGGAGAAGAAAGTCTGAGAATGGAGAATGTGAAAGGTAGAGAGGGGAAGGTGGTGGGGAAGGGAGGTGGTGCGTGGGGGGAGGGGGGGGGGTGATGTGGGAGGCAGGGGGTGGGGGTGGGGGGGGGGGGGTCTGCTGGGTGGTTGAGAGTCGATCCTGGGAGATAGATGCAGATTTGAAAAAAAAAACCTCTGTACTGGGGATGTATGGCTGAATCAACGGTTCTCTTTGTTTGAAGGAAACTCAACATCTGGCTGAGCGTCGGTTTGGGGTGTCTGGTCTGCTGTAATCTTCGGTGTTATGTCATCGCTTAGGATGACTGGAGAAAGAGAGAGAGACAGAGACAGACAGACAGAGAGAAGGAGAGAGGAAGAGACAAAGAGAGTGGGATGGGGGGGGGGGGGGAGGAAGAGGGAGAAACAGGCAGGCTGACACAGACAAAGAAGAAGATGGCGGTAGAATGGTTAAGACGTTCGCTCATCTGCCAATACAGAGAGTCAAGAGTTCGAATCCAGACAGTTCGCCCTTTTATCTCCCAAGTCTGACTGGAAAATCAAACTGAGTGTCTTGTCGTTCGGATGAGAACGATAAACCGAGGTCCCGTGTGCAGCTAGCACGCACTTCGCGCACTGAAAAATCATCAGAATTCGAATCCAGACAGTTCTCCCTTTTATCTCCCAAGTCTGACTGGAAAATCAAACTGAGTGTCTTGTCGTTCGGATGAGAACGATAAACGAGAGAGAGGAGGAGATAATTGCAGAAAAGCAGAAAAGAACGGATGTTTGACTTAAAAAAAAAAAAAAAAAAGGTGGGGGTGGGGTGGGATGGGGGGGGGGGGGGGGCGGGGGGAGGAGATTATCACATCTAAAAACAACAACAACTACTACTACAATATTAAATGTTCAGATTCAACTCACATTGCGTGTTGAAAACTGACTGAAGAAGCGAAAAGGCGAATGTAAGAACATTTTCACAAGACTGATCGGTCTACATACATATCGGCTATAAAAGATTGGTTGATTTCTGTGGGGCCCATCTTTGGTCAGAGACCTAGCTGTAGGTAATTTTAATAAAACACGGAGTCGTTTTTTACAACAGGTCGCTATAATTATGTCCGGGTCTAATAGACAGAGCCCAGTGAGAGATGCTTTTCTTGGCGCTCATCCGTATAGAATGTTTTGTTTGTTTTTTTAAAGGAGGAGTTTGTATTATACTCCATGTTTGGTGTTACATATACTTACCATGTCAAACTGATGCAAACTAGGCCTATCGGTTTGCTCTGCTTGGCCAAATTTCGCGCGGCTAACAGTGAAAGACGAGCAGTCTTGGTCCGGTCCGCTCTCAGCCAATCAAACGCCTCTAAAAGCTATAAGCGCTGAATAATTCCGTATCAATATTATTTATTGATTAAGAAACAGAATAGCCAAGGCAAGGAGGAATCAGAGGTCATTTGAATTAGAATCACACACAAAAAAAAACTTGGGAAGGGCATTAAATCAAGAAACAATAGGAACTGTTCCCCTTCCCCGGGGTGATTCATTTTGACGCGTTGAATGTAGGTTTCATTGAGGAGGGGCGTGGTGGTATAAAGAGCTGACTGGTAAGCGCTTAGAGAGAGAGATAAGAGAGAGGGGGGAATGTGACATAAGAGGTGGGGAGTGGGGAGGGCAGTGTGCGTTCGCGTGGGGGGTGGGGGGTGGGGTGGAGGGTGGCGTGTGTGCGTGCGTGTGCGTATATATGTGTGTGTATGTGTGTGTGTGTGTGTGTGTGTGTGTGTGTGTGTGTGTGTGTGTGTGTGTGTGAAGAACTCAGAACTCAGAACTCATTTAATTGTCGTAAAACCCATCATAGGAATTATGGACACTATAAACTAAACACAACAAACAAGCAAACAAAAAGTAGAAGCAATAAGTTGTGAGCACATACAGGATATTCCATAAGACATAGTTATGGACTGCGAAGTTTAAAGCATTCATATATGTATTTTGCCAATTCTGGTTGGAAATAATTTGTGTGTGTGTGGGGGGGACCGGGGTGGGGGGTGCGGGGGGTGAGTGTGTGTGTAGCTAAGAGTGGGGATAGGTGGCAGGAAGAATGCTATACTCACAGCTCAGCTCAAAGAGTCGGACATGTAGCAGAAAGAAAGAAGCCATTCATCTCTTCTCTTTCCCAGCACTCAGCTGACGATCTGACCAGTCAGCCAGCCGGCGCGATTTTCCTCTCTCTCTCTCTGTGTCTCTCTGCCTCTCTCTGTCTCTCTCTCTCTCTCTGTCTCTCTCTCTTCATCCAAGTCATTCTCACTGCCCCTTTGTCCCCCCCCACCCCACCCCCACCATCCGCCCACTACCCCAGCTGCTGCAGTCCAGCGCCAGATAACCTCTCCTCCCGCGTGTACTCGTGACGTCAGGCATGCACGCACGCAGAGACCGCGAGCACTTTTGTTCCCCCCCCCCCCCCCCCGCCTCCCCTCACCCGTCCTCCGCCGGCGCGCGCGTTAGCGTAAGCTGGCCAAATATGGAGCCAGCCACCCCCCGACAGGCCACAGACCGGAAGTCAGACACCGACAAGAGCGCCGCCATTTTGGATAGCAACAGGCTATATAAGATGGAGGTGAAACAACAGCCAGTAGTCCGCCCGCCGTTTCCGGTTAAAATGTCTGTCTGTCGGTGGGACGTACGCGACCTTTTCGTGTCAAGAAGGAGAGAGAGAGAGAGAGAGGGGAGGGGGGGGGGGGGGAGGGAGGGAAGATGTGGTTGTAGTGCAGTGCACGTCCTCCGAAATTATCTCCCTTGTCACACCCTCTCTCTCTCTCTTTTTGTCCTACTTGTTGTTGCTTGCCACATACGTGTGATGTGGTGTGATGGACTTTTTTTTTTTTTAATATGTTTTTTTTGTTTGTTTGGTCCCCCCCCCCCCCCCACCCCACCCCCACCCGACCGGGCCCCCCCACGGCCCCCCACCCTTCCCCGGGGTGATTGATTGTGACGCGTAGAAAGTAGGTTTCATTGAGTGAGGGGCGTGAGAAACGACAGACATTTTAGTTCAACTGAAATGTCCCCTTCCCTCCTTTCCCCTTAGCCCCCCAACCCCCCTCTTCTCTTAACTCACTCAGTACGGCCAGTCCTCTCTTCTCCTCTACACAGACCCCTCGGATGTCCAGTGGGTGTCTGAATGACCCAACTTTTAGCTTCCGTCGTCAGAATTGTGGTATTCTTTGTCAACATTCACGTCTTCAGTATAAGAGCCTTCCGCTTGCAATATTTTGATGATGGTAATTGGGGTGAAACGCTGTTAACGTCGTCTCTTTCGACGTTCGTATGGAAAGAGTTAATACAGACAGGTTGACTGCAAAAAACAAAAAACAACAAAAACAAAAAAAAAAAAAAAAATCGACGCAATCAATTCTTCAAAAATGTCTAATTTTCTTTTGCATTGTTGGGGGCTGGGGGGACTGGGAGGGGGAGGGGGTCTTTTAGTTGTGTTTTCTTTTTTTCTTTTCTTTTCTTTTCTTTTTCTTTTTTTCCCCATTTTTAAGGTACATGTTATAAATCATTTCTGAAACAACACGCGCTTTATGCTGTTTAGAAAGTATGTGTAATGAATCAGAATAATCAATTCAATACAAATGACTGTTTTCTTGTAAAGTACGAGTTATATACATCGGAACAGTCCTTTCTGCAACAATAACGCTTTATGTTGTTTCATGGTAGGTGCGAGTAATAAAAAAAACTCGGAATAATAAATAATCTACAACAACGAAGCTGTATTTTGTTCAAAGAGCCTGTAATGAACTAGATTAATCACTTCTGAAGCAATACTGCTCCATGTACTAAGTAGGTTTTCTTTTCTTTATGTACGTTACATTATTTCGATCAGCATTTCGTCTTCTAAAATTGGTCTGTTTTTCGAAGCTATGTTTTTGGCACCACGTGGAAGGTTTTGGAGGCACCGGGTACAGTTTTCCTGCAACAGGCATTGATTGATCTTGTGGTGCCAGTGATCCCGAAAGCACAAGCAGTAGTTCTTGGGCAAGGAGCCAGTAGGTGTAGCGCGCGAGGTCGAACTTTCTGGCTCTGGCGCACGTGCAGATGATGGGAGAGTAAAGTGTGCCTGATCAGCGTCTGACTAATCATATTTCCTGAGCTGAACATATCCTACTCCCCGTGCCCCCCCCCCCCCCCCACCCCCCCGCCCCCCTCGCCCCTCCCTCCCCGTGCCCTCTCCGTCCCTCATGCCTGTATCTTTCGCAGTGAGATATATGTTGCACTTTTTTGATGTCCATGATCTTTCGTCCTTCATCTAACCCGTCACCCCCCCCCCCCCCTCCCCCCAAACCCCCACCCCCTACCCCCTCATTAGGAACACCTCGATACAGTAGTTCTGACATTGCTTGCAACATTTGGAGAGAGAAACGGGTGTGACCTTGCGAAGAAACAAGAAAAAAAATAAAACAAAAAAAAAGGGGGGGGGGGGAGGAAGGGGGTTTGGGGAAGGGGGGGGGGGGTGATGGGCGGAATGCACCGTAATGATATAAGCAGTATGTAAAAAAAAAAGTGTTTTCATAGAGGCTGGTCGAGATACATACATACATACACACATACATATACATATACATATATATATATATATACCAGAACCACCTTCTGGGTCTTCGTTCTGCATTAGTAAACAGCTGACCGAAACAATCGCTCCCCATTTTTCTTTCTTTCTTTCTTTCTTTCAGTTCTTTCTTTCTCTCTCTCCTCCCTCCCCCCCCCCCCCCCCCCCCCCCCCCCCCTCACACACACACACACAAAATAATTGGATATTCCGCATCAGAATGCTGCTGCAGAATTGTGTGTCTGTTATAGAAACACACCACCTCCCACAAATAAAGCCAGTTTCAAAAGAAAACGTAATATTACATGGGATCGCAATTCATAAAAAAATAAATAAATAAATAAATTCCCACCTATTTCTTTTCATTTCTTCGTCTGTTGCTCGTCTTTCTCTCTTCTTTCTTTTTTTTTCTCCTCCTTTCATACAATCCCTTTGTCTGTATTTCTGTCTCTTCTTCCTTATTTGTTGTAGTTCACATACTGACCAAAAAGATCAAGCTTCAAGTTTCAAGTTTTAATTATCCTTTCACTCCTATTGGAGTATGGAGGGTTACTGCAAAATACTCTTTTCGTGCCCATAACAAACATTTCCAAATACACAACAATGTCACATAAAAGTTGAGAAAACACAAATGTCTTTTAACTCCAAAAGTATAACTAGGCAACATTTGCAAATCTAATCATCTTACTTACAGCTATGATTATGGTATAATATGTGACACTCAGTAGCCAGAGACAAGATCAACGGGCTGTGTACATCAGATAATAAAGCATCAAAAGGGGAAATAGTAAAATCTGTTATTTTTGTGAACAAAAAGGGGGATCCAATCATGTAGTCAACCACAGTACAGCCATTACTAGTAAACATTCCGATTCCATCATCTCTCCCTGCTCTTCCATTAAGAATATACAATGAAGACGATTTACACAAGTCAATCAATCCATACCCATAGATACCCACTATATCCTTCTTTTAGTCTCTCTTATTTTCGTTCTTTCGCTCATTCATATT
Source organism: Babylonia areolata (assembly GCF_041734735.1). Lineage (NCBI taxonomy): Eukaryota > Metazoa > Mollusca > Gastropoda > Neogastropoda > Buccinidae > Babylonia > Babylonia areolata. The sequence goes on along the minus strand of NC_134889.1, from coordinate 25,010,416 downwards.
TCAATATATTTCTTTCCAGCCTTTTCTTTCAAGACCGAGTG
>NC_134889.1:25002875-25005375 GCF_041734735.1 Babylonia areolata | reverse complement strand
ACCACACCACACCACACCACAATACAATACCACACACCACACCACACCACACCACAATACAATACCACACACCACACCACACCACACCACACCACAATACAATACCACACACCACACCACACCACAATACAATACCACACACCACACCACACCACACCACAATACAATACCACACACCACACCACACCACACCACACAATACCAAAATACAATACAATACAATACAATACAATACCACACACCACACCACACCACACCATACCACAATACAATACAATGCCACACACTACACCACACCACACCATACCAAAATACAATACAATACAATACCACACACCACACCACACCACACCATACCAAAATACAATACAATACAATACCACACACCACACCACACCACACCATACCAAAATACAATACAATGCCACACACCACACCACACCACACCATACCACAATACAATACAATACCACACACCACACCACACCACACCATACCACAATACAATGCCACACACCACACCACACCACACCACAATACAATACAATACCACACACCACACCACACCATAACACAATACACTACAAAGCCACACACCACACCACACCACAATACAATACAATACCACACACCACACCACACCACAATACAATACAATACCACACACCACACCATACCACAATACAATACAATGCCACACACTACACCACACCACACCATACCAAAATACAATACAATACAATACCACACACCACACCACACCATACCACAATACAATACCACACACCACACCACACCACACCATACCACAATACAATACAATACAATACAATGCCACACATCACACCACACCACACCATACCACAATACAATACAATGCAATACAATACAATACCACACACCACACACCACACCACGCCATACCACAATACAATACAATACCACACCACACCACACCACACCATACCACAATACAATACAATACCACACACCACACCACACCATACCATACCACAATACAATACAATACAATACAATACCACACACCACACCACACCATACCAAAATACAATACAATACAATGCCACACATCACACCACACCACACCATACCACAATACAATACAATGCCACACACTACACCACACCACACCATACCACAATACAATACAATACAATACCACACACCACACACCACACCACACCATACCACAATACAATACAATGCCACACACCACACCACACCACACCATACCACAATACAATACAATACCACACACCACACCACACCACACCATACCACAATACAATACAATGCCACACACCACACCACACCATACCACAATACAATACAATACAATGCCACACACCACATCACACCACACCACACCATACCACAATACAATACAATACAAAGCCACACACCACACCACACCACACCATACCACAATACAATACAATACAATGCCACACATCACACCACACCACACCATACCACAATACAATACAATACCACACACCACACCACACCACACCACACCACACCATACCACAATACAATACAATGCCACACACTACACCACACCACACCATACCACAATACAATACAATACAATACAATACCACACACCACACCACACCACACCACACCATACCACAATACAATACAATACAATACCACACATCACACCACACCACACCATACCACAATACAATACAATACAATACCACACACCACACCACACCATACCACAATACAATACAATGCCACACACCACACCACACCACACCATACCACAATACAATACAATACAATACAACACACCACACCATACCACAATACAATACAATGCCATACACACCACACCATACCACAATACAATACAATACAATGCCACACATCACACCACACAATACAATACAATACAATACCACACACCACACCACACCACACCACACCACACCATACCACAATACAATACAATACCACACACCACACACCACACCACACCATACCACAATACAATACAATGCCACACACCACATCACGTAATTATATGCGTGTGTGCGTGCGTGCGTGTATGCGCGCGTATATATATATAGAAGTCGCTACAGCAAATTCTTCGTAATAAATATAAGCCGTCTGCATGTGCCTGTGTGCAGTGGCTGCGTACATGAACAGTGAAGGAGACTGCCTACTATACTACTATACAGACTGTCAGCGACCTTGTTTGTACAGGCAGTGGGTGATATGTAGGTATAGTAGGGTAGGGGTTGGGGGATGGGTGCCAGGGGGGGGTGGTAAAGGGGGGGGGGGGGCGTTGAGGGGAAGGGGTGGGGGTGGGGGGGAAGGAGAAGCAAGTGAGTGGGATAGATGTATAAGCATTGAGGAGTAGGATTGGTGGTGGTGGTGGTGGTGGTGTTACAGTATGACATTGCTGCATGCACAGAGGTCAGAACTGTGCCCACCACCCCACCAATACAACCCCATTCTCCCTACT
>NC_134889.1:24992875-24997875 GCF_041734735.1 Babylonia areolata | reverse complement strand
TGTGTGTGTGTGTGTGTGTGTGTGTGTGTGTTTGTTGTTGTTGTTTTTGTGTGTGTGCGTGCGCACGCGCACGACAAATGTGTCGTATCATTTCGCTCTCACCTGCACGTGCGTGAAGACACACATATGTGAACAGACATGGTGAGAGAGAGAGAGAGAGAGAGAGAGAGAGAGAGATGGGGAGGGAGAGAGAGAGGGGTGGAGGGAGAGAGAGAAAGAGAGAGAGGGGGGAGAGAGATAGAAAAAAAGATAGAGAGGGAGAGAGAGGGGGGAGAGAGAGGGGGAGAGAGAGGGAGAGAGAGAGAGGGAGAGAGAGGAAGATGGAGAGAGAGGGAGAGAGAGAGAAGAGAGGGAGAGGGGAGAGAGAGAGAAAGAGAGAGAGGGGGAGAGAGAGATGGAGAGAGAGAGGGGGGAGAGAGAGGGGGAGAGAGGAAGATGGAGAGAGAGGGAGAGAGAGAGATGGGAGAGAGAGAAAGGGCACAGAGAGTGAGAAAGGGAGAGGGAGAGAGAGGGTGGGGGGAGATAGAGGGAGACAGAGGGGGATGGGGGGGAGGGGCGGAGGGATGGAGGGAGACAGAGACAGAGGTACAGAAAGACAGAGACAGAGAGATAGTGAAGGAATTTTGTTTAATGTCCCGTCACACATATCGGTGATTGAAGACATTTTGTTAAAGTATTTATGAATACATTTGAATATTATCGGTTAGAATGGGTGGGAGATGTGGATGAATGGAGGGTTGGGGGGAAACTGGGCAAATGGGGGTGAAATGTGGGTGAAATTTGAAAAAAAAAAAATCTAAATACAATTACAGGAAATTACTTAAAGGACTTCGTAAAAGAGGTCGTTAAACTGACAAGCGAAACAACTAATAATGAACGCAAAAAGTCAAAAAACATCAACGTTCTCAGTCACTTGTGAAGACACACTTCCGTGTACAAAAGGCTTCATCAAGCTACAGTCAAAAATTATATGCTCAATTGTCAGGTTATCAAAGCATATGCACTTGACATTAGAACAATACTTGGTCCGTAATGAATTTGATAATAGTCTGAGAGCTAAACTCAGAATTGGTCTGCGAATCGGACAGAGCCATGGTGAAGGTTCTGGAGTAAGGAAAAAGAGTGGGAGATGGGAAAGGGGGTGGAGAGATGGAGCGAGGGGCGTGGTGCTAGAAGGAGAGGGGGGGAGTGAGAGAGAGGGAGAGAGAGAGAGAGACAGGGTGGGCAGAGACAGAAACACATAGACAGACAGACAGAGAGAGAGAGAGCAAGGGAGAGAGAGAGAGAGGGGGAGAGATAGAGAGGGGAGGGAGAGGGAGAGAGAGATAAATGGAGAGAGAGAGAGAGAGGGAGGGGAGAGAGAGAGAGACAGGGAGAGATTTAGAGAGATGGAGAGAGAGAGAGAAAGATAGAAAGAGAGTCAAAGAAAAAAGAGAGACATACAGAAAAACAAATATGGGAGGGAGAACGAGAGAACGATGGGGGGTGGACAGAGAGAGAGAGAGAGAGAGGAGAGGAGAGACAGACAGACAGACAGACAGACAGACAGAGAAACAGAGATGGGAGGGAGAAAGAGAGAGAGATGGGGGGGGGGGGGTCTGTCTGTCTCTCTCTCTCGTTCTGTCTCTCCACGACCTTTCTGGGTCACGCATTGGCGTGAAAAGATCGCAGTGATGACGCAAGCTCTTTGTGTGTGTGTGTGTGTGTGTGTGTGTGTGTGTGTGTGTGTGTGTGTGTGTGTGTGTGTGTGTCTGAGTGTCTGTGTCTGTGTGTGTCTGTGTGTGTCTGTGTGCATGTGTGTATGTGCGTGTTTGTGTATCTCTGTGTGTGTGTATGCATGTGTTTATGTTCGTGTGTGTGTGTGTGTGTGTGTGTGTGTGTGTGTGTGTGTGTGTGTGTGTGTGTGTGTGTGTGTGTGTGTGTGTGTGTGCATGTGTGTTTTTGCGTGTTTGTGTGTCTGTGTGTGTCTGTGTGCATGTGTTTATGTTCGTGTGTGTGTGTGTGTGTGTGTGTGTGTGTGTGTGTCGGTGTGTGTGAAAGTTGAGGAGAAGGAGGTCACGTGACGCGTTCTTCTGAATGTGCGTGTGTGTGTCTCTGATTGCCAGTGCACATGCACTAGTGCCTGTTTAGAATTACGTGAGAGTGTAAGTGTGTGTTTGCGCGCGCGCATGTGTGTGTGTGAGTGTGTGCGCGCGAGTGTATGTGTGTGTGCGCGCGCGCGCATGTGTGTGTGCACTATGCTTGCGTGTGAGTACTGTATGTCTGTGCTTGCGTGCATAGGTGTGCGTGCATGCGTGTTTATAATTATGCGAGAGTGTGAGTGTGTGTTCGCGCGCGCGCACGGCATGTGTGTGTGTGAGTGTGTGTGTGTGTGTGTGTGTGTGTGTGCGCGTGTGTGTGATCCACAGGATACTGAAGGCAACATCTGGAATTCATCGCACAGTAACTGTCCAGGCATTGCTGTTCTGTGCAGTACTAAAGTATAGAGCACAGTCCCGGTGGTTGCTTCATCAGTGTTAATCGATGCCAGGTGTCCCAGTGTGGCATTAAACACGTGGGAGGGGAGGGGGGCAGGGGGAAGAGAGAGAGAGAGAGAGAGAGAGACAGAGAGAGAGACAGAGAGAGACAAAGAGAGACAGAGAGAGACAGAGAGACAGAGACATAGAGAGACAAAGAGAGACAGAGACATAGAGAGACAGAGAGAGACAAAGAGAGACAGAGAGAGGGCGAAATGGGAAAGAGAAAGGAACAGGGACTGTGTGTGTGTGTGTGTGTGTGTGTGTGTGTGTGTGTATTTGGTAGAGAAAAAAATATGTCAAATGCCTGATAAATACGTTATCAGCTTCTTCGATTCCCAGCGGAGGTAGGTGTGTGTGTGTGTGTGTGTGTGTGTGTGTGTGTGTGTGTGTGTGTGTTTGAGGTGTGTGTGTTTGTGAGTGTTGTCTGGAGCTCTAAATGATGGGGCGCTGCAACGCTAGTCCAGTGCACCCATGTACTATACACATTCAATCTCCTGTAGTTATGAAGGACAAAGTAGTTAGTGGTATGGTGTGACCTTTGTATTTTGTTCAGGGAACGAACAGGTGGCTGAACTCATACACGTGTTTTGCGACCCCCTCCTGATGAAAATCTATAAATGTATGTAACAGGCCGTCATTGCGAAGTGGCTTGGTGTCCGTCGCCGACTGATTACTGCGAGAGACTACACGTAGGTTTGATTCCCCGCGGAGGTGTGTGTGTGTGTGTGTGTGTGTGTGTTTGAGGTGTGTGTGTGTGTGTGTGTGTGTGTGTGTGTGTGTGTGTGTGTGTGTGTGTGTGTGTGTGTGTTGTGTGTGTGTGTGTGTGTGTGTGTGTGTGTGTGTGTGTGTGTGTGTGTTTGAGTGTGTGTGTGTGTGTTGTGTGTGTGTGTGTGTGTGTGTTTGAGGTGTGTGTGTGTGTGTGTGTGTGTGTGTGTGTGTGTGTGTGTGTGTGTGTGTGTTGTGTGTGTGTGTGTGTGTGTGTGTTGTGTGTGTGTATGTGTGTGTGTTTGAGGTGTGTGTGTTTGTGTGTGTTGTCTGGAGCTCTAAATGATGGGGCGCTGCAACGCTAGTCCAATGCACCCATGGTTCTATACACATTCAGTCTGCTGTAGCCATGAAGGACAAAGTAGTTAGTGGTAGTGTGATCTTTGTATTTTGTTCAGGGAACGAACAGGTGGCTCAACTCATACAAGTGTATGAGTTGAGCGACCCCCTCCTGATGAAAATCTATAAATGTATGTAACAGGCCGTCATTGCGAAGTGGCTTGGTGTCCGTCGCCGACTGATTGCTGCGAGAGACTACACGTAGGTTCGATTCCCAAGGGAGGTGTGTGTGTGTGTGTTTGAGTGTGTGTGTGTGTGTGTGAGTGTGTGTGTTGTGTGTGTGCGGCGTGTGTGTGTGTTGTGTGTGTGTGTGTTTGAGGTGTGTGTGTGTGTGTGTGTGTGTGTGTGTGTGTGTGTGTGTTTGAGGTGTGTGTGTGTTTGTGTGTGTTGTCTGGAGCTCTAAATGATGGGGCGCTGCAACGCTAGTCCAAGTCACCCATGGTTCTATGCACATTCAGTCTGAAGGACATAGTAGTTAGTGGTAGTGTGACCTTTGTATTTTCAGGCTCGGGGAACGAACAGGTGGCTGAACTCATACACGTGTTTTGCGACCCCCTCCTGATGAAAATCTATAAATGTATGTAACAGGCAGTCATTGCGAAGTGGCTTGCTGTCCGTCGCCGACTGATTGCTGCGAGAGACTACACGTAGGGTCGATACCCCGCGGAGGTGTGTGTGTGTGTGTGTGTGTTTTTTTTTTAGGTGTGTGTGTTGTGTGTGTGCGTGTGTGTGTGTGTTGTGTGTGTGTGTGTGTGTGTTTGAGGTGTATGTGTGTGTGTATGTGTGTGTGTGTGTGTTGTGTGTGTGCGTGTGTGTGTGTGTGTGTGTGTTTGAGTGTGTGTGTGTGTGTGTGTGTGTGTGTGTGTGTGTGTGTGTGCGTGTGTGTGTGTTGTGTGTGTGTGTGTGTGTGTGTTGTGTGTGTGTGTGTGTGTTTGAGGTGTGTGTGTCTGTGAGTGTTGTCTGGAGTTCTAAATGATGGGGCGCTGCAACGCTAGTCCAATGCACCCATGGTTCGATACACATTCAATCTGCTGTAGTTATGAAGGACAAAGTAGTTAGTGGTATGGTGTGACCTTTGTATTTTGTTCAGGGAACGAACAGGTGGCTGAACTCATACACGTGTTTTGCGACCCCCTCCTGATGAAAATCTATAAATGTATGCAACAGGCCGTCATTGCGAAGTGGTTTGCGTCTGTCGCCGACTGATTGCTGCGAGAGACTACACGTAGGTTCGATTCCCCGCGGAGGTGTGTGTGTGTGTGTGTGTGTGTGTGTGTGTGTTTGAGGTGTGTTTGAGGTGTGTGTGTGTGTGTGTGTGTGTGTGTGTGTGTTTGAGGTGTGTGTGTGTGTGTGTGTGTGTGTGTGTGTGTGTTTGAG
>NC_134889.1:24972875-24977875 GCF_041734735.1 Babylonia areolata | reverse complement strand
CCTCCTCTCTCTCTCTCTCTCCCTCTCCCTCTCTCTCTCTCCCTCTCTCTCTCTCTCTCCTCTCTCTCCCTCTCTCTCTCCCTCTCTCTCTCTCTCTGTCTCTCCCTCTCTCTCTCTCTCCTCCTCTCTCTCTCTCTCTCTCTCCCTGTCTGTCTCTCCCCCTCTCTCTCTCTCTCTCCCTCTCTGTCTATCCCTCTCTGTCTCTCTCTCTCTCCCTCTCTCTCTCTCTCCTCTCTCTCTCTCTCTCTCTCTCCCTCTCTGTCTCTCTCTCTCCCTCTCCCTCTCTCTCTCCCTGTCTGTCTCTCCCCCCCCTCTCTCTCTCTCTCCCTCTCTGTCTCTCCCTCTCTGTCTCTCTCTCTCTTTCTGTCTCTCCCTCTCTGTCTCTCTCTCTCCCTCTCTCTCTCACTCTCCTCTCTCTCTCTCTCTCCCTCTCTCTCTCTCTCTCCCTCTCTCTCTCACTCTCTCTCTCACTCTCTCTCTCTCCCTCTCGCTCTCTCTCTCTCTCTCCGAGTTCGAAGAGACGCTCGTTCAGCGCTCTGAGGCAAAGACAAAAGGGTTTTCCCTGGCAAAATCCTGTAGAAAAACCCACTTCGATAGGAAAAACAACTGAGACACTGCAGCCAGGAAATAAATACCCCCCGCCCGCCTCCCGCACACGCACACACACACACACACACACACACACACACACTGGCACACACACACACACACACATGGCTGGCGCTCTCGGTAAAGCGACGCTCTCTCCCTGTGGAGAGCAGCCCGAATTTCACACAGAGAAATCTGTTGTGACAAAAAAGAGTAATACACTACACTGTACTATACTACACTACACTACACTATACTACACTGCACTGTACTGTACTGTACTGTACTGTACTACAGTACGCTGTATTGCACTATACTATACTATACTCAGTATACTATACTGTACTATACTGTACTATACTATACTATACAACAGTACGCTGTATTGTACTATCCTACACTACACTACACTACACTACACTACACTTACACTACCATGCTGGCTGCTTACCTGACAATTTCAGTTCTCTGGCATTTAGCGCGGTGATGAGTCAGCAAAGATCAGTTGCTGAGTGGTAGTGTGGGTGTGTCAGGTGTGTGTGTGAGGGAGGGGTCGGGGGGGGGATGTGGGAGGGATGGGGGTGGGGGTTTGGGGGGGGGGGGTAAAGGGGAGGGGGGTTTGGGAGGTTGGGTTAATGAAAAAGGGGGAAAAAGAGGGGAGAAGGAGGTAAAAGGGTGGGAGTGTGGGGGGGGGGGGGAAGGGGAAGGGAAAAATAGTAATAATAATAATAAAAAAATAAAAATAAGGGATATTATAAAACCCACACTATGGGAATTTCTGCTCTGGGTGCTTTACAAAAAGCTTTTTTTAAACTTTAATACATCAATCTATGTTACATACACACCCCAAAATGTGACTACACACCACACACCCCCAAACACCCCGCGGGGCCGCGCGGCGGCGCGGGGCCCCTTTGCATAATTACATTTTAAACACATGTGTTTCAAAACAGCTACCCAAAACAAAAAGCACACTAGGAGGCAAAAAAACTTCTTAAACAAACAATACCCCTTTTATATTTTGCATTTTGTTATGTAAAACATACATATGTATACCCCCACATAGTCAACCCAAAGCCAGCAAACGAAAAGGGAAAGGGGAAACCTTTGCCCCCAATTGAATTATTGTGGGGGAAAAGGGGGTTTTTGGACGAGTTTTAAAAGTGCGAGGGAATCAGAATGCCGGGGGGTTTATCGGAGCTTTGTTCACGTTAAATAAGTTAAAGGGGAGAGGGGGAAAGGAGTTAAAGATAAAGGGGAAAAACCCATAATGGGGAAACCCAAACAATATGCAATATTTAGTAAACTTTTAAATTTGTACATTTAAAGGAATGTATTTTTCCCCATGGTTCTTGGTTTTTTGTTGCTGTTGTTGTTTACGTTTGTGGTGGTGGTGGTGTTTAGTGGGGGTGGTGGTGATTTTGGGTTTGTGTGTGTGTGTGGTGTGTAAAGGCTATTGATATGCAGAGGTGCAATGAAAAAGAGAAAAAGGGATGAGGAAGTAAAAAGGGTAGGTCAGATTTGGGACGGGGGTCAGCAGCACGCACGTACGTTTGGGCACGCCCCCCCCGCCCGCGGCGTGGTTATCCCAGGGATGGTCTTTTTTGCGGTGTGGTGGGTCAGTGGGGGGGAAGGGAATTCTAAATTGTTGGTATTTTCTGGAATAGGGAAGGGGGGAGGCCGGGGTGGGGGTTGGGGGGGGGGTTGGGGGGGGGGGGGTGAGGGTTAGGTGGGGGTAGGAAGGGGGGGGGGGGTGCGGGGGGGGAAAGGGTTTTGGAGGGGCATCGAGCTGTTGTGCTTGCTGTCTGGTTCAAATTCTTCTGTCTTTTTTTTCTGGTTTGGGGGTCCCAAAGGGTTTGTGGGGGTGTTTGGCCCGGAAAATATTGTTTTTGTGTGTGTGTGTGTGTGGGGTTGGGGTGTGGTGTGGTGTGAGTGTGTGTGTGGTGTGTGTGGGCTGTGTGTGTTTTGTGTCTGTGTCTCTGTCTGGTACAGGAGGGGAGGGGGGTGGTTTTAAAGGGGGTTGGACGGAAGGTTTGAGGGGGCGGGAATGTTCACGCTTGGGGGGTCGTAAAAACAGAGAAAACAAAAACAAACACAACACACAACAAACACCCCAAAAAACGGGGCACACACGCACACCCCACCACACAAACAACACACCAAACCCCAAAACCGGCCCCAACCCCCACCACAACACACGCACACACACAACACCCCACACGCAACACACAACGGAAACCCCGCCACACACACAACACAACACAAAAACACACACACCAACGGAAAAAACACAACACAACGGCACAACACACACAAAAACACACACACCCAAAAACAAACACACAAAAACGGCACACACCAAAAAACACACCACACACACAACGGAAAACCCCCACACACAACGGCCCCAAAAACAAACACACACCCCACACACCCACAACCACAACACAAACACACAACGGCAACCCCAACACAAACCCCAAAACACAACAAAAAAACACACACACACACCAAAAGCCACAACACCAACACAAACAAGCAAAAACACAACGGAACCACGCCCCCAACCCCACAAAACACCCACAACACCCACACAAAAGGAAAACACACACACAACGGAACACACAAAACACAACCCCAAACACAAAACACACAAAACACACCCCACACCCCAAACACACAAAACCCCCAACGGACACACCAACACACACACACCAAAGGAAAACAAACAACACACGGCACCCCACACCCCCCCACACACCCCCACACACCACAACAACACACACACACCAAAAAACACAAAGGACACACACACACACACAACACACCACACACACAACCCCAAAACACAAAGGAAAAACCCAAAAACAACGGCACACCACACCCCACAAACAACCCCACACACAACACACACAAACACAAAAACACAAAGGCACACACACACCACACACCGGAAAAACACACCCCACACACACACACAAACACACAAAGGCCCCAAAACAACACACAACCACAACACAACAAACACACACAACAAGGGAAAAACCACCCCACACAAAAACACAAAACAAAAGGCACCCCCACACACACACACACACACACCACCACACACAACCCACAAAAACAACGGAACAAACAAAACAACACACCCAAAAAAAAGGAACACACACACACCCCAACAACAACACCAAAACACCCACACCAACAAACAATGGGGCACACACACACCACCAAAACACCACACACAACAACCCCAAAACACCCCAAAAACCCCAACAACAACGGAAAAACAACACACAAACGGCACACAACAACACACACAAACACCCCACACACACACAACGGGACACACACAACGCAAAACACCACAACAACGGCACACACCACACACACACACCCCACCACACCACCCCAAAACACAACCCAAAAGGCCCCACCCAAAAAACACACAACACACATAACACACACACCCCAACACAACCACACAGGGAAAACGAAAACAAGTGACAGTTTCACGTGGCCCCACACAACATGTACAGCGGTTTTCTGTTCGTGCCCTTTGGCTTTTTGCCTTATTTGGTGTGCCAGCATTGTGTGACTCAGCGCATTAGATTGACTGGCTGACCGCCGCTAAAACTGTCCGAGTCATATTTTATTGTGGTTTTGCATCATCCATCCCGAACCATTTGCCCCCCACCCCCACCACCCCATCATCACCCCTCTTTTCTTTTTTCTTTTCTTCTTTTTCGTTGTGTCGTTCATCATTTAAAATCATCAATTTTTTTTTTACTACTACTACTTTCTAAATGCTATTCTTTTTTTCTTCTTCTTCGTCTTTTCCCTCTCATCATCATCCCATTTGTCTTCTTTTCTTCTTCGTCTTTAATCACTCATCATCAACATTATCATTTCTAATCTGTTTATTTAAATTTAAATCTTTCTTTGTTTTTTTTTTCCCCCCCCCCCCTTTCCCCCCCTTTTTCCCCCCCCCCCCCTTTTTTTTTCTTTTTCCTTTTTTTTTTTTTTTTTTTTTTTTGTTGCCACCACCCCAAACCCCCCCCCGCCCCCCCCAAGCCCCCCCCCCAACCCCCCCCCGCCCCCCCGGCCCCCCCCCCTTTCCCCCGGGCCCCCCGCTCTCTCTCCTTTTTTTTTTCCTGGGCCAATTTTTTGTGGGGCTACGGTGCCCAAAACATTAAGTGAAATGATGATCAAAACAGAAGGTGAAAACCTCAAGGTGTCCGGCACCCGGGTGCAGAAAGAAGGAGTGGGTGGGTAAGTGGAGGTGGTGGAGGTTTGGAGGGGGAGAGGGGGGGGTGGGGGGGGAGGGGTGGGGGGGAAGGGGGTAAGGGTTAGAGTGGAGGCTGGGGGCGGGGGGGGGGGGGGGCAGGGGGGGGGGTGGGGGGTGGTTGAGA
>NC_134889.1:24967461-24972775 GCF_041734735.1 Babylonia areolata | reverse complement strand
CATCCACATCCGTTTACCATCGCCACCACCACCACCACCACCACCATCATCATCATCATCTTCTTCTTCTTCGTCTTCTTCTTCTTCGTCGTCGTCGTCGTCGTCATCATCATCATCATCATCTTCTTTTACTACTACTACTACTACTACTGCTTCTATCTTCTTCTTCTTCTTCGTCGTCATCATCATCATCACCATCTTCGTCTTCTTCTTCTTCTTCGTCATCATCATCATCATCATCATCATCATCATCATCATCATCATTTCTAATCTGTTTATTTATTCAAGTCACTGCTCTTGTTTTCTATTCTTTTTCTCCGCCTTATTCTTTTTTTTTTCTTTTTTTCTTTCTGTTGCCACCCACCCCCACCCCCCACCCCCGCCCCCTCCAAGCCCCCACCCCCACCCCGCCCCCCACCCCCTGTTCCCCCGGCCCCTCGCTCTCTCTCTCCTCCTTTTTATTCCGTATCCATATTTGCTGGACTACGGTGCCAATACATTAAGGCTGAAACTGATGATCAATCAGAAGGTGAAATACATCAAGGTGTCTGGCACCAGGTTGCAGAATGAAGGAGTGGCTGGGTACAGTGGAGGTGTGGAGGTCTGGAGAGAGAGAGAGGGGGGGTGGGGGGTAGGGGTGGGTGGAAGGAGGTAAGGGTTAGAGTGGAGGCTGGGGACGGGGCGGGGGGGGGGGGGGCAGGGGGGGGATGGGGAGTGGTAGAGATAGGAGGGGGGGGGAGAGGGGGGAGGTAAAGGGTTAGGGAGGAGGAAAGAGAGGAGAGAAAGGGGGGAGAGAGAGAGAGGAGGAGGAAGGGGAGAGAGGGAAGAGGGTGCAGGGAGTGAGAGAGGAGAGGGGAGATGGGGGGGGGGGAGTGGAGAGGAGGAGGTAAAGGGTGGGGCGGAGGAGAGAGAGAAGGAGAGAGAGGGAGGGGAAGGTAAAGGGAGGGGGGAGAGAGAGAGAGAGGAAGGGGGAGAGAGAGGAGGAGGGAGAGGGGAGAGAGAGAGAGAGAGAGAGGAGGGGGAGAGAGAGGAGGAGGGGAGGGGGAGGTAAAGGGTGGGGCGGAGGAGAGAGAGGAGGAGGGAGAGGGGAGAGAGAGAGGAGGGGGAGAGAGAGGAGGAGAGAGAGGAAAGGGGGGGGGAGGTAAAGGGTGGGGCGGAGGAGGAGGGGGGAGAGAGGGAGAGAGAGGAGGAGGAGGGGGGGGAGAGAGGAGGAGGAGGGGGGGGGAGACTTGTGGTGACTGAGGGGACCGGGAATTTAGAAAGAAGGTGGAGGTATAAATGAATGGACAAACACTGAGGCAGTACCCTAGCTGAAATCCCAGAACATGCCTCAGAGGGGAAAGAAAGAAAGAAAAAAAAGGGGGAGTGGGGGCGGGGGGGGGGGGGGGGGGAATTACAACATTTTTGGAAGGAGTTTGTGAGATATTTAAAAAGAAAAGTGTTTACATTTTGATAGACTTAGCCTGAATGGCACACTGGTGCTTTTTGGACATAACAAAATGAAAACTGATGAATGTTTCTTATATATTTTATTGATAGCTAAATTCTATGTATACAAATGTAGAATCAACAAAGTGAAACCAACATTACAAATGTTCCAAAAAAAAAAAAAAAGACTTCAAACAGGCATATGAAGTAGACAAGTATGTCTTCAACATAACTATGGAATATAACAAGTTTGTGGGAAAAATGGGCACTTTATAACTGTTTGATACAAGATTAAGCTATACAATGCTACCTTGGAATTTTGCCATTGAACATAAATATATTGTTTTGCTGTTATAGATTAGTCAGTACTTTGAACTTAATCATATGCTTACCCTATACTTTCTAATGCACAAAGCATATAAATTCTGTATCTGTAAACCGACGTGTGCAATAGCCGAGTGGTTCGGTGGGTTATGGAAACAAGAACATACTCAGCATGCACACCCCCGAAAACGGAGTATGGCTGCCTACATGGCGGGGTAAAAACGGTCATACACGTAAAAGCCCACTCGTGTGCATACGAGTGAACGCAGAAGAAGAAGAGAAGTATCTGTAAACCTTTGTCTGAATAAAAAAATGTTGAAAAAAAAAAAAGATTACCTCAACGCACCCTTCATGACTGAAATAATAGGAGTGGACTGGATTATACCTGTTCATTTCCAGCTGTTTTTATTCGTAAGTACGGAGGAAAGCTGTTTTGTTTGTTTATTTGTGTGTTTGTTTCTTTGTTGGCTTTGTGTGTGTGTGTGTGTGTGTGTGTGTGTGTGTGTGTGTGTGTGTGTGTGTGTGTGTGTGTGTGTGTGTGTGTTTTAAAACTATTTACTTCAAACAACCTCTTGTGACAATTATTGAACATACAGTTAGACGGGCGCAATAGCGCGAGCCGGTTCACTAAGACACTGACACTGACACTGACACAGACACTGACACACAGACACTGACACACACACACACACACACACACACACACACACACACACACAAGCACGCACGCATGTACGCCGGGCAGACACATAGACACTGACACACTCACTATCTCTCTCTCTCTCTCTCTCTCACACACACACACACACACACACACACACACACACACACACACACACCTCTGTAAATAAATACGCGTTTACATCTGGCGGCATTTGAGGTTCTTCTCTTATAATTATTGGTGTGTGACTCAGTGCGACTTGTCTGACTTATTTACCACCACCCGACTGTTCGATAGACGGGCGCAATAGCCGAGTGGTTAAAGCGTTGGACTTTCAATCTGAGGGTCCCGGGTTCGAATCACGGTGACGGCGCCTGGTGGGTAAAAGGTGGAGATTTTTACGATCTCCCTAGGTCAACATATGTGCAGACCTGCTTAGTGCCTGAACCCCCCCTTTCGTGTGTATATGCAAGCTAGAAGATCAAATACGCACGTTAAAGATCCTGTAATCCATGTCAGCGTTCGGTGGGTTATGGAAACAAGAACATACCCAGCATGCACACCCCCGAAAGCGGAGTATGGCTGCCTACATGTAGGCGGGGTAAAAACGGTCATACACGAAAATGCCCACTCGTGTGCATACGAGTGAACGTGGAGGTTGCAGCCCACAAACGAAGAAGAAGAAGACTGTTCGATGATGATGATGATGAGTGATGTGTGATGATGGTGGTGGTGGTGGTGGTGATGATGGTGTTGATGATGATGATGATGAGTGATGTGTTATGAGTGATGATGACGATGATGATGATGATGATGACGGGTGGTGGTGATGATGATGGTGATGATGTTGATGATCATAATGTCATGATGATCCTGATGACGAAGAAGAAGAAGAAGAAGATGATGATGATGATGATGATGATGAAGGAGAAGAAGAAGGAAAAGAAGGGGTGGTGGCAGACATCATGGTGTTAGTGCAAACAATGCGCGTGCAGTGAGTAACTTTCGAGCTCAGTCGAAGGCTTCCCCGAAAACAGAGTATGGCTGCCTACATGGCCGCGGGGTAAAAACGGTCATACACGTAAAAGCCCACTCGTGTGCATACGAGTGAACGTGGGAGCTGCAGCCCACGAACGAAGAAGAAGAAGAAGAAGAACTCGAAGGCTTCGGGATTTCCCTGAAACACACACACACACACACACACACACACACACACACACACACGTACACGCTCGCACGCATGCATGCGCGCACACAAACACACACACACACACACTAACACTAACACACACACACACACACACACACACTAACACTAAGACACACACACACACCAACCAACCAACCAACCAACCAACCTACCTACCTACCTAACTACCTGTTACTGCTGACTATTAGCTGGTAGTTGCCAGACTGACTGCCAGACGAGCACCACGGCGGCTCACCTCTGGCACCGTGGCATCCCCCACAGTACTAGCAAGTCCATACCTATAAAAGGCCAGGGGGGTGGGGAGGGGAGTGTAGTAAGGCTGTCGATTTACCGCTTCCCTCCCCCCCCCAGACCCCCCGCCATGCCTCCATCCCTCCTACTCCTTACCTCTCCCCCCCCCCACCCTCCCGGCGCCCCCCTACCACCACGGCCTTCCTCCATCTACCACTGTCTCTCTCTCTCTCTCACACACACACACACAGCTCTCTCTCCCCATCACACACACTCACGTACACACTCTCTTCCCGTCTCTTTTGCTAATAATTATACTCTTCCCCCGTTCTCTCTCTCTCTCTCTCTCTCTCTCTCTCTCTCTCTCTCTCTCCCACCTCTCTCTCTCCCTCCATCCATCCGCACCCCCCCCCCCTCCGCACTCCCGCCCCCCACACCCCTCCACTATCCTCTACTCCCTGCTTGCTTCATCCTTATTTTATAATCCTTTAGTCGCTTTAGTCTCTCTTTCTCTGCCTCTGTCTGTCTGTTCTGTTCTGTTCTGTCTGTCTGTTCTGTTCTGTTCTGTTCTGTTCTGTCTGTCTGTTCTGTTCTGTCTGTCTGTCTGTCTGTCTGTCTGTTCTGTTCTGTTCTGTTCTGTTCTGTCTGTCTGTTCTGTTCTGTCTGTCTGTCTGTTCTGTTCTGTCTGTTCTGTTCTGTTCTGCCTGTCTGTCTGTTCTGTCTGTCTGTCTGTCTGTCTGCTCTGCTCTGTTCTGTTCTGTCTGTCTGTCTGTGTGCTCTGCTCTGTTCTGTCTGTCTGTCTGTGTGCTCTGCTCTGTTCTGTCTGTCTGTTCTGCTGTCTGTCTGTTCTTCCTGTCTGTCTGTCTGTCTGTGTGCTCTGCTCTGTTCTGTCTGTCTGTCTGTGTGCTCTGCTCTGTTCTGTCTGTTCTGTTCTGTTCTGTTCTGTCTGTCTGTTCTGTTCTGTCTGTCTGTCTGTCTGTCTGTCTGTTCTGTTCTGTCTGTCTGTCTGTCTGTTCTGTCTGTCTGTCTGTCTGTTCTGTTCTGTCTGTTCTGTTCTGTCTGTTCTGTCTGTCTGTCTGTTCTGTTCTGTCTGTCTGTCTGTCTGTTCTGTCTGTCTGTCTGTTCTGTTCTGTCTGTCTGTCTGTCTGTCTGTTCTGTTCTGTCTGTCTGTCTGTCTGTCTGTCTGTCTGTCTGTCTGTTCTGTCTTGTCTGTCTGTCTGTTCTGTCTGTCTGTCTGTCTGTCTGTCTGTCTGTTCTGTTCTGTCTGTCTGTCTGTCTGTTCTGTCTGTCTGTCTGTCTGTCTGTTCTGTTCTGTTCTGTTCTGTTCTGTTCTGTCTGTCTGTCTGTTCTGTTCTGTTCTGTTCTGTTCTGTCTGTCTGTTCTGTTCTGTTCTGTTCTGTTCTGTTCTGTCTGTTCTGTTCTGTCTGTTCTGTTCTGTTCTGTTCTGTCTGTCTGTTCTG
>NC_134889.1:24944961-24962461 GCF_041734735.1 Babylonia areolata | reverse complement strand
ATGGGAAGGAAATGAAGGATGAAGACTGACCTATGCATAAACCGGCCAACGCCCGGCGCTGGGTCACTGAGACCCTGATAATTATCTTATGCCCTCTTCCTCTTTAGGAATGAGCGTTGATTAACAAATGAGCTGAGAAAGAACGTAAGTGAACAAGTAAGTATGCCACAAACGCTACTACTACTACTACTGCTGCTGCTGCTGCTGCTACTACTGTCATCATCATTATTTCATTGTCATTCTTCTTCTTCTTCTTTTTTTTCCAATTTTTATTGTTGTTGTTGTTGTTGGTGGTGGTGGTGGTGGTGGTAGTGATAGTAGTGTCAGTCGCCGTCGTCGTCAATTTCATCATCATCATCATCATCATCGTCATCATCATCATCATCACTGATATGACCACCATTGTAATTATGACTGGAAGTAAAAGGTTATTGATAACCACACACACACACACACACACACACACACACACACACACACACACACACACACACACACACACACACACACACACACACACAAGTGCAAGCAAAATCAAAGGTCTGCCACACCAGTCAATGAACTGTCTCCTTTGTACTGTAACTTTTTGTACAGATTTGCAAGCCTTGACAACAAAGAAAACCACAACAGAAACAGCAGCAGTAACAACAACAACAACAACAAAAACAATATTGATGATATTTGAAGCATTCGAAACCAAGTGCTTGAGGAGACTACTACACATCTCCTACAAGGAGCACAAGACCAATGACTACCTGGCCAGCAACCTTGTTGGGCCCCAAGAACCACTGCTGGCGACTGTCAAACGACGGAAGATGGCATGGTTTGGTCACGTCATACGACATAACACCCTCTCGATCTCCGGGCCAAAACCATCCTGCAAGGGACTGTAGAGGGAGGGCGCAGACGGGGGTGGCAGAGATGAGAAAGAGCTGGTCCGACAACGTCAAGGAATGGACCAAAATGACGATGCCAGATCTCCTCTCACGACAGCTGCCAACAGAACGGCGTGGCGAGCTATGACATCTTCCTCATGTCCCGCCCAACGACTTTCCAGCGGTCGAGGGAATGAGTGAGTGAGTGAGTGAGTGATGCGTGTAAGCAAAGTCGGAATGGATGAAAAATGATTATCTGCAGTGGGTTTTCTGTTCCAAAAGATGATCAAAACCACATGACGATGTGTGCTCCTTACCTCTGAGACAACAGGGATCCTAATGAAGTGTATTGACAGCGGCGTAAGGGAGACAACTCATGGCGCGTACACACACACACACACACACACACACACACACACACACACACACTTGGAAATGCTTCTGTCCGTCATGTGTACATTCTGTCACTCTCAAAATCAGCGCCACGTCAGCACAAAACCTTACAATGTGTGTGTTGTGTGTGTGTGTGTGTGTGTGTGTGTGTGTGTGTGTGTGGTTTCATGTGTGAAAGAAGCACATTCACCTATGTGTGAAATTACGAATGGATTAAACACACACGTAGGCAAACACACACACACACACACACACACACACACAGTACCGGTTAAGTGCTGGCCCAGTGATAATCCGCCCGCTAGTGCCTGCAGGTTCCAATCTCATACTGCAGTCTGCGATTTCATACTCCCAATAATTATCCACTAATCCTAGAATTGTGGTTTGGGTGCTAGTCTTTCGGATGAGACAATAAATCGAGGTCCTGTGTGCTGCTAGCATGCGTCTTGCATATAGAGATAAAAGAAGCCACAAGTAACACAAAAGAAATTGTTCATGCAGAAAAAAATCCACTTCGACAGTAAAAGGAAGCATACTTTCAGACAAAAAAAAAAGAAGAAAAAAAAGAGGTTTTTTTTCCTAAAGAAAGAAAAAGAGCAGAAGAAAATCCATGTATATATATATATATATATATATATATATATATAAAGAAAAGGAGAGGATCCCGAATTTCACACACCGACAGAGAAATTTGTTGTCGGTGACAAAACTGACAGGAATACAAAGCAACACAGCACAACACACGTGTTACAGCATACCACAACACGACACGACACTTACGACACGACACGACACCACATAATGGTACGACACGTGACGACACGGTATATAGTAGTACGACACAACACAGCACGACATGGCACATGACACCACACCACATGGTATATAATTGTACGATACGATACGACACAACACGATACGATACAGCACGACACGGCACATGACACCACACGACACGGCATATAATTGTACGATACGACACAACACGATACGATATAATACAGTTACCGTTTTGATGTGCGCGTGCGTTTATGTAAGTTTGTGCCTGCCTATGTGTGCGTATGTGTTAGGATACCTGTTAGATACACATGTATTGTTAAAATGTATGTACGCAGTGTATATGTGTGTGTGTGTGTGTGTGTGTGTGTGTGTGTGTGTAGTCATATTTTGGTGTGTGTATGTAACATAGATGTAATGTTTTATGTTAACAAAGCGTTTTTGTAAAACACCTAGAGCAGATTTCTGGATAGTGTGCTATATAAGCATCCATTATATTATTATTATTATTATTATTATTAAAGAACGCACGAGGACGGCAAATAAAAGGCGACGGCAGAGCAATTTTCGATGAGTCTACAGTACATCTGAGCCAGCGGGGATCCTGAAAGTGAACACCAAGGGAGACAATTCACTTATTTAGTTTTCATCACAAGAAAGTCAATTATCGTGCGCTGTTGTCGAATCGACCTGGAGATTGACTCCGTTGTCAAAACGTTGTCGGTTAATTGTTTATGCCTTGTCAGTCTCATCTGAATATCATTTCGAGGCAGATGTTTTCGAATGTGTTTCTAAATCTCCAATTATGCGCTTAGAATCATTTTTTTTTACGCACATACACACACACACACACACACACACACACACACACACACACAGACAAAACTATTCAGCATTGGCAAACTTTCTTAGTTTATCTGTTTGTTGCATCTGGCTCTATAGCTCAGTTGGTTAGAGCGTCTGCCTAGTAAGCAGAAGGTCGAGGGTTCGAATCCCCCTGGAGCCTTTTTTTTTCTTTCTTTTTTTTGTTGTTGTTGTTGTTGTTTGTTTCGTTTTTTGTTGGTTTTTTTGTTTTTTTGTTTTTTTGTTACTATTTTTTTCCTCCTCAATCTCCGCTTCTCCTTATCTTTCTCTGTACTATATTGCATTAAGTTTTGATACACTTACGTTTAATTGTCTAATAATTGTTGTCTATTTATATATAATTTTATATATATATATATATATATATATATATAGAGAGAGAGAGAGAGAGAGAGAGAGAACACTGAACACTTTAATATATATATATATATATATATATATATAGAGAGAGAGAGAGAGAGAGAGAGAGAGAGAGAGAGAGAGAGAGAGAGAGAGAGAGAGAGAGAGAGAGAGAGAGAGGAAATGTTAATCCAGGCCACAGATCAGATATCTACAAAGATAGATGCACACAAAGACATCTGAGGCCTGGATTTAATATCTATTCTACAATCACATAACATGCATCATCCAGTGAGCCCAACAGGTCATGGTGCGATGTTCAGTTTTTATACTTAGGATTGACGACCAAGAGTTTATATACTATTTATACATACATACATACATATATATATATATGTGTGTGTGTGTGTGTGTGTGTGTGTGTGTTGTGTGTGTGTGAGGGGAGAGAGAGAGAGAGAGAGAGAGAGAGAGAGAGAGAGAGAGATTCAGATTCAGATGGTTTATTCATTAAGGCCAAAGCCCCATATGAACGAGGGGCAATAACAACATTAGTGTATGTCACCAGAACTATAGCAATTAATCATGACATAATTATATCTCTTAAGTGAAAAGCTTTATATAAATATAGGGCCAAATTATGTATAAGTCCGTCATCTGTAGATGCCATCAGCAGATTAAATCGAAATGAACATGGATATATATAATATTTCTTTGGGATAAATTTTTCACGAAGAACACATAAAACGGGGTATTTCAAAACAAAGTGTACTTCATTTTCTATCGACGAGAGAGAGAGAGAGAGAGAGAGAGAGAGAGACAGAGAGAGAGAGAGAGACAGAGAGAGAGAGAGAGAGAGAAATGGTGGCGTCACACAATGCCACGACGAGCTCTCTTTGGGGAGAGCAGTCCGAATTTCACACATAGAAACAGGCCCCTGGCATGTTGTGACTGAAAGGTACTGGGCAACATTCCATTCAACATTCTGTTCTCTATCCCATTTATACTTGTGTGTTCCGATACGTGTCTGATTAATTAATAATGTGATGATGAGCTACTTCAAGCAATTACATAGCATTATGAGTGAATATAATTTTTTGGTGTGAATGAATGTGTGTGTGTGTGTGTGTGTGTGTGTGTGTGCGAGAGAGAGAGAGAGAGAGAGAGAGGAGAGAGAGAGAGAGAGAAAGAGAGAGAGACTTCATTTATTATCTAGAAACCAAAGCCGATTAACACACACAGATGCACGCTCTCTCTCTCTCTCTCTCTCTCTCTCTCTCTCTCTCTCTCCATTCCTCTCACCCGTGTGGGACGAGCGGTGTTTTGGTTGCTCTAGTGTTTTGGTATTTTTAATGGTGTCAGAGGATGTTTTTCCTTGTGATTTTTTGTTGATGTTCTTATCAAAACAATGTGACTGCAAAGGTGTGGTTGTGTTTCTCTGAAAGACAAGGTATGGAGCGTATTTAATGTTTAATTATTTACATTGAATAATGAAGGAAATCTCTTCTGACATTTGTTCAGAGCTGTCCAGTGTGTAATGCGTTGAACTGTCCGTTCTGCACGTGAAGTTTTGTGGTCAGCGTGACCTGTTCGCCCTAAATCGGACAGTCGCTTCACACGTTTGTGATCTGTGCTATGGAGCATTAACTCTTTCTTGTCCCATGTCCGAGTGCCTGGACAATGAATGATGTGATAAACTACCATGTTAAGTATGCATTGACGCTTATCGAATACAATGGATACTAGCGTTGAGATAAGAGGAAGTAAATTACAACCGACAGTTGATAATCTCCAAAAAAGATTTTCCTGTCCAGAGAAAGAACTTATTGCCTGGAGAAATTGTTTGTGCTATCGCTATGCATCAATTACTGATACATTTATACTGATAGAGAAGAAAGATTTCGATTATGATGATAACTGCATTTCTCTTCCACTGTGGATTAATGAACCTGTCCCCACCAATCTGGCCAAGACTGTCATACGTGTATTCTGTAAACAGTTCAAACGTGTGACTCTGTCATTGTATTATACTCGGCAAGACTCAGGAACATTACTGTGTCAGGGTAGTGATTGTGCTAAATGGGACATAGAGGAGTGCGAGGTCTTGAAAGATCTTGTTTATGAGTACTGTGTGAACCAAGATTCGCACACATTTCAGACTTCAATAGTTTCGATTCCTCTTACCTTTTTGACAGATAATCATAAGAGCTTAAACTTATCTCCCCCTGTGTGTACCCAGAAGGAAGTAACCACCCACACTCCCCCAGTATCCCCTTACCCAGCACCAGAACAGTTACAGCGTGACGGGAGTGTACTGCTTGACGTTATGAGTGACTTCTCTGGTATGTCTCCTTTACCTCACATGGACCCTTTGGAGATAGATACTGATCAACATGAAAGGGTGCAGCCTCATTCAAATAGCGATGAAAGCATGACTTTCACAGGAGATGCTAGTCAAGCACAAATGGGGGTGAAATCAACTCCAAAACAAGCCAAGCTCTCAAAACGTCATCGCAGACGAACACTTTGCCCCACAAAATTTGTTGGCAAGACTATTTCTGAAAAACTTCACAGCATTGAAACCACCATTGACTTTATACTAAATAGTCAAGCTGATCGTGATGTTAATTTTGTATCCAATCTCGAGGACTCCAAAGTTTCCCTCAAAAATGAACTCAAACACCACATTGACCATAAGGTCGAGTCCTTGCACTCTGCTTTGGACAGTCTTAAAACTATCATATCTGACGTCAGTTCCACAGTAACCAGTCTGAAAAAAGAAAACCAGTCATTAAAAACACAACTGGGAACACTTCATTCAGAATTAAAGCACGTTAAGACTAAAACAACCCCATCTGTTTGTATTTCCACCCAGTGTAATTTCTCTGTCAGTGATGCTTCTGAGACATCTTCAGACCCACAGCCCAATGTTATGTCAGTCTCTGAAGGCCAGTTCTCTGGCCCGTCTCCAGCACCAACTGCAGCATCTGGTAGTGCTTCTAGTGATTCCACGCCACAGGAAGATGATGGAAATGTTTGTCTTGAAAGCACGTCTCAGTCTGTTTCTACAGTTCATCATTCAAACAATGAAACTATACATGTACCTACACAAAACCGATTTGATGTTCTATCAGAATCGAACCAGGATCAAACTGTTAACAAAAGCCAAAATCGAAGAATGTCTCACTCCCCTACTAGAGGGAAAAGCATCCCAGAAATCTTAGCACATGCTTCAACACATGACTTAAAAACACCGATTCAAAAACTTACCCCAAAGCAAGTTCTAGGTGAAATAAATATCCCAGCTAAATCCTCCTCGTTACTTATTGGGGACTCTGTCATTAGGTATGTAAACCCTAAGAGGCTACAAACTCACAGTGACCCTCTCTTTAAAGTATGCATTCCTGGAATAACGGTTGATGATCTCGCCGAGTGGTTCAATAATTTAGCAAAACAAGATCAAATACTAACTGTTATTGTGCATGTTGGAATCAATGATTGTTCAGCTGCACCAGTTTCAACCCAGAAATGGTGTGAACTCATTGGCCTGTGCACCAGTTGTTTTCCCTCAGCATATATAGCATTCAGCTCTATTCTCCCTGCCAGAGGTCGTAATCAATTAAACAACACCATTGCACCATCCAACAGAAGTTTGTATTCTGCCTGCACGACCATGCAGGTGGACATGATTGACCACTACAGTGCCTTTGTGACTCAGAACGGGGCACCACGTCAGGCATTGTATAATGATGCCACTCACCCCAGTAGAAGAGGGACGGCCTGCCTTGCCGTCAACTTCAAGAGGGTTCTCCCTCAGTCTGGCCGTACAGAAAACAACAACCGCCCTGAAGACGTGGGGTCCTCACGTCCTTCCTCAGGTCACAGGGATGGAGGGAGATCCCCGCACGTCAGCAGTGAATCAGCTTCCTCACGCTGGTCCCAGCACTCAGACCTTGCAGATGCAGGCTCTCCTCCCTTATTATCCACTGCCCATTTTCCCCCTCTGCCGTCCCGGAGTGACCGGCGTGTCACCTTCAGTGAGACTCGTCCACCTCAGCGAGTCCAGCCCCAGGACCGCACACCTACCGACCGTTTGGCTGATGGTGAAGGGGACGAATTACCTCCCCCTCTAGCCAGACGATCCCATGAAAATGTAAGTTTGTACCCCCCACCACATACCTTTTCATCTTTCCCATATGCCCCTCCTCCTTACCTCTTCCCACGTCCAGTGAGTCCCTACGCCCAGCACCCCAGATGCCCAGACCCATTCCCTTACCCTCCCCTCAATGTCCACAGAGGAGGGTTCTCACAGCCTCAGTACCCAGTCCCAGGTGCCCAAGACTTCACACCTACCCCACAGGGCTCCATCTACGACAATCACAACTGGCTTCCACCCAGCCCTGTTGGCCAGTGTGCACAACAACTCGTCAACCTGGCATCTCACCTGGTGTACGACCGTGACCGACAGCGACCGATGCCATCGTGGTAGACACGGTGTATTGCTTCGCCAGATCATCCCAGTGCCATCTTGTATTATGTGCAGCTGGTCCATATTGTTGTCATGTAATATGTGGCTGTGGCTATGTTGCTTCTTCATCTTTTGTCTCTATATATGGTACAAATGATCTGGTATACTTAAACCGACCGTAAACTTGCCATTGCTTTAAACATAATGTCATTTAATGCTTTGTTCTATATTTTGTTTCAAGATATTCGTGATAAAACTATGTAAATTATAATTAAAATGCACCACAGTTAGTTGATATGTTCTGTTACTCATTGTCAAATCAGGCCATATTGTATACTCGGATGGGGACGTTTAAACCATGATTGTTAATTTACAGTCTTATTCACGGAAGTTGCGTGGATATATCTAAACAAATTCATTTCAGTTTGATTTGATTTGCACAGATGTAAGTGTGGTATTCTGTATTTCTAATTAGTGTTGTGTCGTAAGTGTTATCTTTGTCTTAAGGGACATTAACTATCTTGCTTTATTCCCTGCGAGCATATTACTTGAACATGGAGAAATGCCCCACTACCCAGAGGTGGTTGACAAAATCTGGATTTAAAATTGGTTATCTGAATACTTGTCATATGTTGAACAAGATGTCAGACATTCCTTCCATTTTATCAGATTCTGGCGATTGTTTTCACACTTTTGGCTTCTCTGAATCACGATTATCTGATTTAGTTTCTGATAATGTTATAGCCGCTCCTGGATACCATCTCATCAGGCGAGATGCCACATTAAAACTAGAAACAGGATTAGTTGCCTATGTTCATCAGTCAGTTAATTATAAACATGTTAGTTGTTTTGATCAATATAGAATAGAGTGTATTTGGTTAGAGATTCATTTCAAAGGGACAAAGCCAATCCTTGTGTGTTTTCTTTACAGAAACCCCGAAGAACGGGTTGAATGGCATGATCGCTTTGAGCTGATGATGGAAGATGCTTTGAACTATTCCAGAGAAGTAATTGTGCTAGGTGATTTTAATATAGATTTGTTAAAACCACAGGATAAATGGAGACGCACTTTTGAATCATACAACTTAACACAGATTGTAAATACCCCAACAAGAAAGACGCTGCTCTCAGAAACGTTAATTGATCACATTTATGTAACTAACCCTAGTAGTGTTGTAGAAACATCTGTTCCCGTATTCGGCCTTAGCGATCACTTTCCTGTTTGTGTAACATGGTCAAAGAAAGGAATAAAAATCCCCAGGTGCAGTCACAAGTATATATCGTTCCGCAGCTACAAAAAGTTTGATGCAGAGGGATTTCTGTCAGATTTATGTATGGTTGATTTTTCTAATGTTTACCAGTGTACTGATCCTGATAGTGCTCTTGCAACTTGGTATAGTAACTTTCTTTCTGTCTTTAACAAGCATGCTCCCTTAAGGACTAAACGTGTCAAACATGAAGAAAAGCCTTCTTGGTTAACTGAAGATATTAAATTAGAAATAGAGTATCGTGATCTGTTACTGAAAACTACAGGAAAAGATGATAAATTTAAGAAACAGAGAAACAAAGTAACTGCAATGAAACGGGCTGCCCAAAAGAAATATTTCAGTGACTTGATAATAAATAAAAAGGATTCAAAATCCATCTGGAAAGCTATCAACCAACTGTCGAGGAAAAATTCAACTTCTACTACTGGAAATGAACTATCTCCTGAAATCCTAAATAAACATTTTACTACTATCGCCGAAAGAATTGTTAAGGTTGATAACACACAGTCCAATGACTTGCAGTTACTAAAATGTTTCTGTGATACTAAACACATACAACCTAACCTTTATCTAACATATATTAGCGTACATGACGTGTTCAAGGAATTATCTTCATTAAAACAGTCCAGATCCCGAGGTTTGGATGGTATAGATAGTAAAATATTAAAAATTTCAGCACCTATTATCTCTGAACACATTACATACATATATAACCTCTGCATTGATAAATCCTCCTACCCTCAATCTTTTAAAAATGCTAAAGTGTTCCCTGTCTTTAAAGCTGGTGATCCATCTGACCCTGCTAACTATAGGCCTATATCAATATTATCCACATTATCCAAACCCCTCGAAAAACATATTAAACTTTATCTTCAAGCACATTTCAGCAAATATGATTTATTTCATCCCAATCAAAGTGGCTTTAGAAAAAATCATTCCTGTCACACCGCACTAACAAATCTCGTAGAAGAATGGCATTTAAACATAAACAACGACTTATTTACTGGGTCTGTTTTTATTGATTTTGCTAAAGCTTTTGATACTATTGATCACAATCTTCTCTCAAAAAAATTACTCATGTATGGATTATCCCCTGAATCTGTCGAACTTGTATCTTCCTTTCTTAATAGTAGGAAACAAATTGTCTTCCAAGATTCTAAAGTATCCCCTCTTATGCCAATCAATTATGGAATTCCTCAGGGATCAGTGTTGGGGCCTGTTTTATTTTCAATATATATAAATGACCTTCCACTTTTCGTTTCATCTTCTTGTGAACTTTTCGCTGATGACACAACCCTCCATAAAAAAGACACAAATGTCGATGCCGTATGTACTCAGTTGCAGAGTATATTGATAAACTCGTAAAATGGACCGAAATTAATCACATGGCTATTCATCCACACAAATCAAAATTTATGCTAGTGACAACCAGACAGAAACGCCAAAACATCAAATCTAGATTACTCGGACCAAAGGTACTTGGCAGTGAGCTGGGGGTAGTTAATTCTTACAAATTACTTGGTCTTACTATTGATAATAACCTGTCATGGTCTAATCATGTTTCTGCTTTATGTAAAAAGCTATCGAAAAAATTATATCAGCTCAACAGAATTAAACATTTCCTTGATCAACATACCCGCAAGTTATTTTTTCACGCATACATTCAACCTGACATCGACTATGCCTCAACATGCTGGGACTTAGCAAGTAAAAATTGCTTGAAACCACTCATAAGCATATACAGACGTTCTCTCAAGATTATTCTCCTCAAATCTTCTGTCTATACTAACGACTACAAAGAACTAAACATTCTTCCTTTCCATCTCAAATGTATCTTTAATAAAGGTGTTTTTATGTATAAAATTAAAAAGAAATTAGCACCATCCTACCTTCAGAGGAAATTTCCTGAAAAAAGTGTTCGTGGCAAAAATACCATTTCTATCCCTCGTCCGAGAACAAACCTTTTCATGACATCTCTCATGTATTCTGGTGGTAAACTATGGAATGGAATTCCCGACTATTTGAAAAATAAATCCACCTTGGGATCATTCAAAAAGGAGTACCAAAAATATCTCATGAATCAATTATAAATAATTCTTATATTCCGTATTTTGTTTGATCTTCTTGAGAGAGCTTCTACACAATAACATTTTTTTCGTTACCCTCTGACAATGTGAACAGGGAAAGGAGCTCAGAAGATTAGTGTATATCAGTCCGTGTATACATGCGTGCGTAAGCTGGTGCGTGCGTGCGTGTTTGTGTGTGTGTGTGTGTGTGTGTGTGTGTGTGTGTGAGTGTGTGTGTGTGTGTGTGTGTGTGTGAGTTATATTCCATGCTTTTTTTTTTTTTTTTTTTTTTTTCTTTTTTTTTATGTTTCGTGATTAACTCTTGTTGTTGTAGTTGTTGTTGTTGTTGTTACCGTCTACACCGAGTGTCCGTACCGATTTTCTTTTTTCTTTCACTTTTTTTTTTTTTTTTTTTTTTTTTTTTTTTCATGTGAGTGGGTGTGTGTGCTTGTGTGTGAGGGAGGGCATGGTGTAAAGAAGCTTCCAGCTTATCCAGTTACCCTCAATAAAACATTTGTTCATTTGTTCATTTGTTCATTGTTCTCTCTCTCTCTCTCTCTCTCTCTCTTTCTGTGTGTGTGTGTGTGTGTGTGTGTGTGTGTGTGTGTGTATCTGTTTGTCTGTGTCTCTGTGTGTGTAAGCATGTGTGACTGTGATACTATACTCCCCTCCCCCCCCCCCCCCCCCCCCCATCCCCACCCCCGTCCCACTCCCACGTCTGTCTTTTTTTTCTTCTTCTTTTCTTTGCTTCTTTCTTTTGTTTTTGTGTTCCTTTTATCTCTCATATATCTATCGGCATGTCTGTCTGTCTGTCTGTCGTGCTATCTACCCCGCCCATCCATTTGTCTATATATCTGTATATTTATCCATCCATCATCCCCTTATCTATCTATCTATCTATCTATCTATCTATCTATCTATCTATCTATCTATCTATCTATCTATCTATCTATCGGTCTTGTATATCGCATCTTATCCGTCTTCATCTTATATTAAATCTGTTTCCCCAACCGTCATTTTATCTTTGCACAGATCAATCGAATGAGCACATGTGTGTGTGTGTGTGTGTGTGTGTGTGTGTCCGCGCGTGCGTGTGTGTGTGTGTGTGTGTGCGCGCGCGTGTGCGTGCGTGTGTGTGTGTGTGTGCGCGTGCGTGCGTGTGTGTGTGTGTGTGCGTGTGTGTGTGTGTGTGTGTGTGCGTGCGTGTGTGTGTATGTGTGTGTTGCCCAAAACACCAATCGATCAGATACCAAATAGACCAGCCCAGCCTGTCCGAAATATTTATTAATTAGTTATGGGAGAGGGGGGCACGGGGGGCGTGTGGTGGGGGAGGGGGGGGGGGGGAGGGGCGGGAGGGAGGAGGGGGGAGGGGGGGCTCACCATTTGTTGTTGATATTGATTAACCTGAGCAACTGCAGTTGAACGTAATGCGCTAAATTGAAGGAAGTCTATTGTACCGAGTGGGGTTCGCGTGCGAGGTGTCTTTCGTATGAATGATGTTTTGAGTTCGTCAAGAGAGGAAATAATTAGTATAAGATGGTGAACTTGCTGGTTTGTTCTGTACACATGTCTTTCCACTACTACCTGTCTGTCTGTCTGTCTGTCTGTCTGTGTCTCTGTCCATGTATTTGTCTGTCTCTCTGTCTCCATCTCTGTCTGTATGTATGTCTGTCTGTCTGTCTGTCTCTGTCTCTGTCTCGTCTGTCTGTCTGTCTGTCTCTGTCTCTGTCTCTGTCTCCATCTCTGTCTGCCTGTCTGTCTGTCTCTGTCTCTCTCTCTCTCTCTCCTCTCTTTCTTTCCATATTTCTTGATTTTTACATGTCTTTCTTCTTCTTCTTTTCGTTCTTCTTCTTTTCTTCTTCTTTTCTTCGTCTTGTTTTTGTTCTTCTTCTTCTTCATTTAATTCTGTTTTCACTGCTAATATTATCTTTACCTTCTCCTTCCCCTCCTCCTCCTCCTCCTCCCCTTCATCCTCCTCCTCAATCAATAACAGACACAGTTAGTCAGAAACCCGTCCTTCACAAACATTCAAAGTATTCATTCCTAGTCACAAAGCTCACTGTTTGTCAGATTTTGCCATCATCTGTCTACATCATGAGAGATATGCCTAAGTGCTATGGGGGGTGGGCGTGGGGTTAGGGGACAGGGGAGGGGGAGGGATGGGTATAGGGGAGGGGAAAGAAGAAGAGGGGCTGGGGTATTGACGATATGGGAAGAGAGGGGGCGTGGGGGGGGGGGGGGAGAAGATGAGGAAAGAGGTGGGGAAGGGGTAGGGAGAGGGGTCGGGGGGGGGGGGGGGGGGCGGTGTGGGGAGGGGAGAGAGAATGTTTGCAGCCGTGGCACGCACACGTTACCAGGAGCTGGAGGTTGAGGGGGTGGGGGCGGGGGGCGGGGGGCGGGGCGGGGGAGGGGGTGCCAGGGGATGGGGGGGTGGGGGCGAGTGAGGGGGGGTGGGGGGTGGGCGGGGGGGAATGGGGAAGGCTTGGGAACTAGGACCCCAGGTAAGACTTGGCGGATTTTTAATGATCAAACCAGTCCGTGTACTACAATCGTTGGACTCGATCCCAGCTGGGTCACCTTCCAGCGTGCTTTCCTCCTACACACCTTGAAAAGACAATGAGTGGTGAGTGTATTTTTGTATGTAGCAGTATTTTGTATTTGTATCATTTGTATTAGTATTACTCAGTAGTATTAGTGGAGTGGTGGCCTAGAGGTAACGCGTCCGCCTAAGAAGCGAGAGAATCTGAGGGCGCTGGTTCGAATCACGGCTCAGCCGCCGATATTTTCTCCCCCTCCATTAGACCTTGAGTGGTGGTCTGGACGCTAGTCATTCGGATGAGACGATAAACCGAGGTCCCGTGTGCAGCATGCACTTAGCGCACGTAAAAGAACCCACGGCAACAAAAGGGTTGTTCCTGGCAAAATTCCACTTCGACAGGAAAAACAAATAAAACTGCACGCAGGAAAAAATACAAAAAAATGGGTGGCGCTGTAGTGTAGCGACGCGCTCTCCCTGGGGAGAGCAGCCCGAATTTCACACAGAGAAATATGTTGTGATAAAAAGGAATACAAATACAAATACATTTTTGTCTCAACAGATTTCTCTGTGTGAAATTCAGGCGGTTTTCTCCACAGGGAGAGCGCGTCGCTACACTGACAGCGCCACCCTTTTTTCTTTTTTTTTTTCTGCATGCAGTCTTATTTTGTTTTCCTATAGAAGGTGATTTTTCTACAGAATTTTGCCAGGGACAACCCTTTTCTTGCCGTGGGTTCTTTTACATGCACTAAATGCATGTCGCAAACGGAACCTCGGTTTATCGACTCATCCGAATGGCTAGCGTCCAGACCATATATATATATATATATATATATATATATATATATATGTGTGTGTGTGTGTGTGTGTGTGTGTGTGTAAAAGTAAATTACATAGATATTTTAATAGATTCGTTATCTCGTGATATGGATGGCCAGTCGAAATAAAGTAGGGTGCCTATATATATATATATTTTGTGTGTGTGTGTGTGTGTGTGTGTGTGTGTGTGTGTGTGTGTGTGTGTGTGTGTGTGTAATTAAATGATGTCTAAGATCATTCAAAAAAGCAGGTCTGTTTCTTCAGCACGCCTGCATACTGGAAAAACACACGATAAGCGACAATGGACAATAACGATGAAGAAATTATGTAGGAAATCCCTAATCTGAACCTGACTGTGATATCTATTTTAAATGCCTATCCATTGTCATTGATACATAAGTAGGAATAGCATGCATAGAAATGAACTGTCTGTAAAACTCATATCGATCGCTATCTTGAACATGATATAATCATTCTTTTCATCCGCAATCATTAATTTTGTTCTTGTTCGGAGTGTACTGATAAATTCATTTATGTCGCCTACCAACGTGATCAAACCCCAGTTCACACAATATTATAACCTTAACCTTTGATACCCAGTTTATCTTACCCTTATAGTCTAAATCATACAGCAAGAGAGAGAGAGAGAGAGAGAGAGGGAGGGAGGGAGAGAGAGATGCTAATTCATATTCTTGTTTATTTGCACGTATGCTCATCCATTGAAATGGGCCCAATCATGAACAATTCACACAGATTCAGACTCTCTCTCTCTACCTCTCTCATTTTCTCCGCCCCCTCAACCCTCCCTCCTCTCTCTCTCTCTCTCTCTCTCTCTCTCTCTCTCTCTCTCTCTCTCTCTCTTTCTCTCTCTCTCTCTCTTTGTGTGTGTGTGTGTGTGTGTGTGTGTGTGTGTGTGTGTGTGTGTGTGTGTGTGCTCTTCAGTCAAAGGCACAAGTATTGTCCTAACGGTGAACTGGTCAATGATGCTTCAGCTGTTGTGTGTGATGTCCGCCACAAATCAATGAGTGATGGGTGATCATATGTATATTTTCTGTCGGTGTTAATCGATTTGGTTTTTGTGTGTGTGTGTGTGTGTGTGTGTGTGTGTGTGTGTGTGTGTGTGTGTGTGTGTGTGTGTGTGTGTGTGTGTGTGTGTGTGTGTGTGTGTGTGTGTTTATATATTGCATCTACGTAGCTTTGAGTTGTATTGTGCTATACTGCGATGTGTTGTGATGATTTATATTGATGTGTTTATCTATGGTACTGTGTAATACCGAACAGTGCTGTACTGCGATGTGTTGTAATGATTTATATTGATGTGTTTATCTATGGTACTGTGTAATACCGAACAGTGCTGTACTGCGATGTGTTGTGATGATTTATATTGATGTGTTTATCTATGGTACTGTGTAATACCGAACTGTGCTGTACTGCGATGTGTTGTGGTGATTTATATTGATGTGTTTATCTATGGTACTGTGTAATACCGAACAGTGCTGTACTGCGATGTGTTGTGATGATTTATATTGATGTGTTTATCTATGGTACTGTGTAATACCGAACAGTGCTGTACTGCGATGTGTTGTGATGATTTATATTGATGTGTTTATCTATGGTACTGTGTAATACCGAACAGTGCTGTACTGCGATGTGTTGTAATGATTTATATTGATGTGTTTATCTATGGTACTGTGTAATACCGAACAGTGCTGTACTGCGATGTGTTGTGATGATTTATATTGATGTGTTTATCTATGGTACTGTGTAATACCGAACAGTGCTATACTGCGATGTGTTGTGATGATTTATATTGATGTGTTTATCTATGGTACTGTGTAATACCGAACAGTGCTGTACTGCGATGTGTTGTGATGATTTATATTGATGTGTTTATCTATGGTACTGTGTAATACCGAACAGTGCTGTACTGCGATGTGTTGTGATGATTTATATTGATGTGTTTATCTATGGTACTGTGTAATACCGAACAGTGCTGTACTGCGATGTGTTGTAATGATTTATATTGATGTGTTTATCTATGGTACTGTGTAATACCGAACAGTGCTGTACTGCGATGTGTTGTAATGATTTATATTGATGTGTTTATCTATGGTACTGTGTAATACCGAACAGTGCTGTACTGCATGGTATTGGTTATTTTAATTATACACTGCTGTGACCCTGGTGTACCGTGCTGTGTATTTATTGTATTGTATTGTGTTGTGTTGTGTTGTGTTGTGTTTTATTGTGTTGTGTTGTATTGTGTTTTATTGATTTGTGTTGTATTGTGTTGTATTATATTGAGTTGTGTTGTGTTGTGTTTTATTGTATTGTGTTGTGTTGTATTGTGTTTTATTGTGTTGTGTTGTGTTGTGTTGTGTTGTGTTGTGTTGTATTGTATTGTGTTGTGTTGTGTTATGTTGTATTGTATTGTGTTGTGTTGTGTTGTGTTGTGTTGTATTGTGTTGTGTTGTGTTGTGTTATGTTGTATTGTGTTGTGTTGTGTTGTGTTATGTTGTGTTGTATTGTATTGTATTGTGTTGTGTTGTATTGTGTTGTGTTGTATTGTATTGTGTTGTGTTGTGTTGTGTTGTATTGTGTTATGTTGTGTTGTATTGTATTGCATTGTATTGTGTTGTGTTATGTTGTGTTGTATTGTATTGTATTGTATTGTGTTGTGTTGTGTTGTGTTGTGTTGTGTTGTGTTATGTTGTGTTGTATTGTATTGTATTGTGTTGTGTTGTGTTGTATTGTGTTGTGTTGTATTGTATTGTGTTGTGTTGTGTTATGTTGTATTGTATTGTGTTGTGTTGTGTTATGTTGTATTGTATTGTGTTGTGTTGTGTTATGTTGTATTGTATTGTATTGTGTTGTGTTGTATTGTGTTGTGTTGTATTGTATTGTGTTGTATTGTGTTATGTTGTATTGTGTTGTGTTATGTTGTATTGTATTGCATTGTGTTGTGTTGTGTTGTGTTGTATTGTACTGTACTGTACTGTACTGTATTGTTTTGTATTATATTGTGTTGTATTGTATTGTGTTGTGTTGTATTGTGTTGTGTTGTGTTGTATTGTATTATATTGTGTTGTGTTGTACTG